>NC_074718.1:37897003-38198253 GCF_947242115.1 Biomphalaria glabrata | reverse complement strand
AATATTGTTTTTCATTTGGAGGTGTTACTGGTATTGTATTTCTTGATCAAGTCATTATTGAATTCATTTAAAGGTGTTAAACAGATAAGTTTTTTTTTTTGATATCTTTTGAACCTAGCGTTAACCAATTATCTCAAACTTTCAGGCTTGGGTAACATAGCTGTCCGTGCCCAGGGTCTATTTGGAGAGGCTATGGTCAGGATGTTCCGTCCACCTGGAGGGGCAGGTGGTGATCTCGGTGCTGCCGCAGCTTTGGCAGCTGCTGCTGTGGGAGAGGACACTTACTGTGAGCTTTGTCAGGTAAGAATTAATGTGATTAGTAAAGATTATGTTGCTTGTTGTCAAATCTCTTTGTAAGAGATTTCTTTGCTTTCTTTATGTAAAATATATTGAAAGACACTTGATGGTTATAGGGAAAATCCTGTACCTTGTTTTCTTATTCAT
Organism: Biomphalaria glabrata; assembly: GCF_947242115.1. Lineage (NCBI taxonomy): Eukaryota > Metazoa > Mollusca > Gastropoda > Planorbidae > Biomphalaria > Biomphalaria glabrata. The sequence goes on along the minus strand of NC_074718.1, from coordinate 38,197,809 downwards.
AGAGTTTTTAAAAATATTTCAAAATGTATTTTTAGTGACAATATGCGCATTTAGATTGTCTGTTTATTTTTAAGCAGTGTGGAGTGTGCAAAATACTCTATTGCAAAACTAATTTTCTGTGCTCTAATAAGGCTTATTATTATTCTTATTGCAATTATGAGATTCTAGTCATTCTCTGGCATTGCTAAGATTGAGTTACAGAAATTGGGGATGGCCTGTTGAATGAAACAGAAATCTATGATGAATTATATAATGACATTATAGTGTGAAAAAATATGTAGTTATTCAAGTTTTCTTGAAGCCACCTAAATGAATGAGCATTACATGATGAAATTTCACTAATTTAAAACATTCAGTAATATGTATTAATACTGGTATTCACAATATTTAAAAAAAAAATCTTCATCAAAAAAATTCTGCAACTAAACACACTTTGAAAATTCAACAATTATAACAAACATTGTACAGTAGAACTAGTTCCACCAATTATTTAATTTATTTGTAATCAATGTCGAATTCCATGCCTTTCTGGAAGTCCTAATTAAAACTGTACACACACTTGATTAATTATGTTGAAAATATTTAAGTAAAAATGCTACAAATCTTCATCACAATGATTTACACTAAACGAAATAGTTTTTAGTCTTTGCTATTGTCTTTATGTTTTTAGTTTTGTGCCAAGCAGAATGAATAATCATTTTGTTTTCACTGAAAGAATTAAAAATCTTATCATATTATTCTGTTGTGTTTCAGGGTATATTTCCCCATCCAGTTACCTACCACATGCGTCAGGCTCATCCTGGGTGCGGCAAGCATGCCAGTGGCAAGGGCTACAACTCCAGTGGGAACTTTGGAGGGGGCTGGGCTGGAAACTGCGGTGAAGGGGGCATAGGGGACTGCTCCTGGTACTTGATGTGTGAGAAGTGCCGGGAGAAGTACATGAAGGAGAAGAAGCCGTCCAAAGACAAGGTGCGAAGGGGCAAGAAGAAGAGCTCCAGCGCCGCCAGCAAACCATACAACTTTCTGACCCCTTTGGAGCCCCATCACATTCTCAAGAACAATGCCCAGTTCTTGCTTGAGCTGGCTAGTGCTTCCTGCCTGACACTCCCTGTTCACAACAAGACCAGACCTCTGTCACTTCCCCGCACGACTGACATGTACCTGCCTAGTGTCAGTGAGGCAGAACCAGATCCTTTCCCCCCTATTCCGTTCCAGTATTTAAACCTTCACAACGCTGGCAACTCAGACTCTGCCTTTGCTGAGGATTTCTTTGCAGATCAGGATAGATCATTTGTTAGGTCAGGCTCCATGAGCATAGCATCACAGCAGCGGTCTAACTTACAGTTGCAGCGACCTCGTTTGCCAACAGAGCCTCGCCATAGTCCTTTGGCAAGGTCAGGTTCCTTGGGCCAAGATACAAGACCATTTTCCCAGCTGTTACCTGCCCTCAAGGTAAGTCACTCAGCATCAGGTGTTTCATTATAGTAGTGTGTGTCATGTGGTATGAGGAGATCTAAGCTATTTAACAGCAAAACCAATTGTTTGCTAAACTTTCATTTCTGGAAACAACATTAAGCTTATATAGAACTAAATAACCCAGGGTAAATAATAATTTTATTGAACTATGCAATTACTATACTTGAGAAAATTCATATTTTTGTATTCCTATTGTTGTATCCCAACTCCAGTGTCACAGTGTGTTAGATAGACCACAAGCAGACAAAGATTTGTCTGCATTTGATATGATATAATATGAAAATTAAGTTTCCCCTTATCTTTGGCAATGCCTATTAATGTTTTAGTCTTGAATTATTTGATTGTATGTAGCTAAATTATTAGTCAGTCAGTCTTTTTTAATCTAAATGTAGATTTATAGTTGCAGTCAATGTCTATCTCTTGTATAATAATCTTTTGGCTTGTTTGTTAGCATGAGAACACAAGAGCCATGCTAGAAAAGCAGCCAATGACCAAGAGTGCCAGCACCAGCCCTGAGAATGAACAGGACAGTCACAAGAAAGCTTTTCATCGTAGTGTTTCTGAGTACGTAACAGAGAATGAAGATGAGAATGATTTTGTCTTTTCTCGGGCCGTGTCAGTCTCCTCAAGACGCAGGAATAACAGTGGCAGTGTCACAGGTAAACATTTTCCACAGGGAAGATTTTTTGTTATGGAGTAAGAATATTGGTGTAGCAGAAAAATTTTGTCAGCAGTTTTCTCATCTTTACATTTTGACCAATACATCAGCAGAAAGGGACATCACTACCACCTAATCAATTTAAATTGTTAGAACTCTGATGATTTTTAGTATATTTTTTAATTTGTTCCTGCACGGGTGGATTAAAATACTGTTCAGCAGTCTGCCCAGCCCATGTCTAATTACATCTTGATAAGGAATTTAAAATAGAAACCTGTTTTGTTATTGTTATGTTTATACAATAGCTGCCTTGTCTTTGTTTTTCAATCTGACTCATAAACCTAGACTTAAAAAAAACATATTCACAATTTATCTGGTGCATCCATTGTCTTCCAAAATAGAAGGAGCCATAAATTTTTGTTTCACAAATTTGGCTGAATGCTTTTCTATGCTGAATATTGCATGTGATCAGCTCTTTGCTTATGCTACAGTCATCAGGTCTGAAGGGAAACGGACTATTATTCTATGCAATTGTTTATCATGCAGCAAATGTTGGCCTTTTAATAACTATTGTGTATCATGCTTTATAATTAAAAGATCGCTAAACATTATTTAGTATGAGCCTAATAAATTGTTACATCAACAGATGGTGGTGCTTCTTTGCTGAAGCACCCATCAGTTGCTATGACAAGACTGATATCTGCTGTGGAAAAACGCAATGGTGGGAAGACTTTGGAAAGGCCAGTCATGGAATTCATTGTCCAACGCCATGATCTTGAAGGCTTGCAACTGGCCATGAAACAGGCTCTTCGCAAAGCTATGTGCAGAGTTTTTGCTCTCCAGGTAACTGCTACATCCTAACTTTAAGTTTATAGTTTTTTTTATACAATAAAACATAACCTCATTGTTTTTGCTTGATGTCTAATGTGAAAGACATGTTTAATGCCATAGCTAGTGAATATAAATTAAAAACCTCTAGTTATTTAATACAGCATTTGTCTGGATATTTACTGATAATAGTTTTTTATAACTTTTAAAAAAAATATGAATCCAGTTCCAATAAAAGTAATATATGTTTCTATTTTTGTTTATTTTAATTTATTTTAGTGCATTCTATAACTATATTATATATGAATTGTATTTGCACTGTTACAATGAGTTTTCCTCTTCAATTGTCATCTCTCCTTCAATGCTTGGTGTAAGTCCCAACCTCCTCCTTCACCAAGTTTCTAACTTCATTTCATATCAGCTGCCATGTGCACTACCTTGATAACAGCTGCCATGTGCACTACCTTGATAACAGCTGCCATGTGCACTACCTTGATAACAGCTGCCATGTGCACTACCTTGATAACAGCTGCCATGTGCACTACCTTGATAACAGCTGCCATGTGCATTACCTTGATAACAGCTGCCATGTGCATTACCTTGATAACAGCTGCCATGTGCATTACCTTGTTAACAGCTGCCATGTGCATTACCTTGATAACAGCTGCCATGTGCATTACCTTGATAACAGCTGCCATGTGCATTACCTTGATAACAGCTGCCATGTGCATTACCTTGATAACAGCTGCCATGTGCATTACCTTGATAACAGCTGCCATGTGCATTACCTTGATAACAGCTGCCATGTGCATTACCTTGATAACAGCTGCCATGTGCATTACCTTGATAACAGCTGCCATGTGCACTACCTTGATAACAGCTGCCATGTGCACTACCTTGATAACAGCTGCCATGTGCATTTCCTTGATATCACTAAGGAACAAGTCCTGCCAATAGTCCAATATGTATGGGTGCTTGTATCTTTATAGACATGTTAATCCTTGAGTTGTTGAATGTATTCCACGCTTGGTAGTCATTCTCACTATAGACTCAAAAATCAGAAATAATTATTTTCATTCAAGTAAATGTGATGTCTCCCCAGGCAATGAACTGGCTCATCAGGAGTGTGGTCCAGCAGGTCTGTCTGCATGATCTGTTGTGGTTCTTTGTTGACTCTCTGGTTCCCAACACAGATGAGGATGTTGAGGCTGGGGAGGAAGAGGGGGAGGAGAATAAGAAGAAAGATGTGAAGAAGGACGTGGAGGTAAACAGGAACTCACATCTCTTTGGCTTATGCTAAGATAGTTACATTTTAAAAGTACATCAAGTTAAACTCTTTTATAGATTTTAAGATAAGATAACTCTGCTTTGATGTAATCTCACAAGGCTGCACCAGAATAACACTACACTTTAATATGTTCATTTAAAGCAAAAAGTTACATAAGTTATATAGTAAACTAATGGTGGACATGTTCCCCAAATTTTTTGGTTTAAAATTTTAAACATTTTTTAGAATTAAAAAAATATTAAATTTTTTAATGGGATTAGATACTAATGGTTTTAGGTACAGTATCCTTATTAATTTAAATTTTCTCTTATGTAATGATCAGTCATATTGTATGGTTGAATTGTATGCAGGACACTCCAATCTGTGACCATCCCATGTCTGACATCATTGTGGCTGGTAAAGCTGCTGCTCAGCTGCCGGAGACATTCCACAGCTTGCTGCAAACTATCAGTGATGTTATGATGCTGTTGCCGATGGGTTCTGCACTACAGGTTGGTAATCATAAACACTGCAGGTTGGTAATCATAAACACCGCAGGTTGGTAATCATAAACACCTCAGCTTGGTAATCAAACACCACAGGTTGGTAATCAAACACCACAGGTTGGTAATCATTAACATAAGTGCAAGTTTTATCAAACAAATTTCACTTAGAAGTTCACTTGTAAAGAAAAGCTGATTTGAGAGAAGATTTTTCTATTATAACACTCAAGCTTATTGCTCATGAGACATTATTTTTTAAAATATTTCTAGAATTTTTTTTTTAATCTTCTTATTTGCTTCTTGCTTTTGATTGCAACTATCTCATTTCATCATCTCATCTCTGCCTGTGGTCCCTTCTGGGGCATAGGCCACCAACAAGGTTCCTCCAGGCATGCATCATAAACATTCCAGCTGGAGGTCCATCCTCTCCCAGGTCCATGACGTCTGTTGATTTGCTGTTCTGTGTTTCTGTAGCTAGTGGTTTTTCTACAGGGTAGGGTAGCTAGCCCTACGCCCAAACCTCCTCCTTTTTCAGCTGGGCTTGGGACCGTCCTAAGGCAGGATTGCAACAATAGTTTTGTAATTTGTCTAAATTGAAGCAGGTTTGTTTGAATATGCTTCTACATTTGTTTCTTATTTCTTTGCAGCAAATGGCTGTCAGGTGTTACTGCCTGCAGTTCATGCAATCAGACCACCAGTTCCTCCATGAATCTCATGTGTTTAGTAACCTCAGTCGCATCCTCAGCAAGTCAGAGGAGGAGCCGGAAGAAGGACTGCTTGATTCATCCATGGTAAGATCTTCATTGACAATACATTTACCTGAATGATGCAATCTAATCATGTACAAAGTTTGTCTTTGAATAAAAACATGCACCTGTCTTTGAATAAAATTTGCTTTTTTCTTAAGCATGGTATGTTTAGTTGCGTGGCTATGTGAATTAAGTAGAAGACCCAACATCCTAAATTTTTTAAAATTTTGTTCCACTTAATGCAAACTTAATCTATTTTATGTAACAGTTGAGATAAAATAACAAAGTTTTAAAGCTGTGATAAGCTTGATTTTTACCAGCAGCAAAAAGAATATGTAACTATAGGATCAGGCCTTTGAAGCCTGGAAAGAATTTACTTTTTTTTTTTTTGGAAAAGGGGGAGGGGGAGGGGGGAAATACATGTAATATACAGTGATAATAAAGTTAAACTCATTTTTGTTTTGTTTTTAATATGAATTGCTATATGTTGTATAGCTCTAAATACATCAAAATTTATGATCAGTGGAAAATTGTGAGCAATAGATTTGAGGTCTGTCTGTAAATTGTAGAGTTTTCAAAGATTTTTTGTTTTGTTTGATCTTGTGTGCGAACTGTTTGACCAGTCCAATAGTTACTGACCTGCATGTTTTGACTTTGTCCTGTAGATCAGAAGATCTATGTCTGTTTGTGACTCGGTGAGTCTGTTTTATTCCTTTCTCCGTCTTAAGTTGTTTTTTTTTTTTTAAAGTTAATAGTGTGCTTCAACTTTGGTTGTTGTTTTTTTTCTATTTTTTTTTGTTCATCTGTCCCTGATTTTTTTCTTTAAATTGTGTCCTTACTAGCTTTACTAGATTAATTTATAGAAAACATTTGTATACACTAGTAAAAAAGAGACAACTATCATCTTCTCTTTTTGTTTAGAGCTCATTAATACCTTTATATTCATATCTGTTTTAAATAATATCTTTAATACAAAATGGATATTATATGAACAAACAATTTTTTTAACCCTTTTGTTTGATTTTAAAATATTTCAAACTCAATATCTGATTTTAAAATATTTCAAACTCAATATCTGATTTTAAAATATTTCAAACTCAATATCAAATTTCCCTGAGTCATTCCATGGTATTTGACCTGCACACCTATTTTCATTGAAAAGTATATGGAGCATTTAAAACTAATGAGGATCATGTAGCATTATTCATTAAGTTAGTAACACTTTTGACTAGACTAAACAGTGAAAAAAAAAGTAGTACACATTATGTAGCATTATTGTCACTATGTCAGTGCGGTGGCTGAGTGGTAAGGCGTTTGGCTTTCGAACCGGGATCGTGGGTTCAAATCCCAGTGAAGATTGGGATTTTTAATTTTGGGATTTTGGGTGCCTCTGAGTCCACCGTTAGTTGGGGAAAAGTAAAGGCGGTTGGACGTTGTGCTGGCCACATGACACACACCCTTGTTAACTGTGGGCCACAGAAACAGATGAACTTGACATCATCTGCCCCATAGAACGCAAGGTCTGAAAGGGGAACTTTACTTTTTTTTTATATTAGCAACACTGGTAATACAAAGATCGTCTTTTTAAACATACCAAGTAAATTATAAGATAAGGGAGAATATTTTCCAATTTCTCTTTGACAGTAGCAATGTATTGAGTTTTTGTTTGTTTCAAAGTGGTTTTTGAAAATGACATTTGCAATAAACAGTGAAATTCTTGACTATATCATTAACAACTAGATAGATGTTTACAGTGTGTAAAATCTTTTAAAAAGTTTTTGAAAAATAAGTTACAATTTGTCAAAACTTAAAGTCTGAATTTTCATTGTCTTTAGAAAAAAGGAAGAGAAAAAAAAAGCCTGTTGATGATTAGAACAGAAATGTATTAGTTGCTTCGTAAATATATGAAGAGTCAATAAGAAGTGATAACGAATGAAATCAACTATAAATAATATAGCCCCCCTTTCATTTTATAGGGCTTCACCTGATTGGATTTTTTTTTTCATCTTATAACTTATCCTTTTTCTGCATTTATCAAAATTGAAATGGATAGCAAATCTTCTTTGTAATTAATAATCATTAGCATTTAAAATCATTAAAATATTCAGATTAGGCTATATTCTGTTTCTGCACAGTCAGAGTTTGGTTGGGCTGTTCGAGTTTTAATTCTTTTCCATAAATAATTCTTAGTGTTAGTACATTTTGTGTAAGTTTGCATTTAATTTTTGCAGTGCCACTAATTCAACAATTTTATGCTTGATTTAATTTCCTGCATTTTTTTCCCACATTTTTTTTTCAAGCCATTTTTTTATCACAATGTATTGAGAAGTAACATATATTGTTTTGTAAGCATCACATTACATTCTCTTTCCAGTTCTCATTAACTCCTCTTTTTAATAATTAGTTGTGTTGCATAACAAACTTTCTAATACTGGTTTTCATGACGTACTGTTTCAGAGTTAAAAATTTGAACTATTTGTAATCCATTTTCCTTCCACAGTTTTTATGATTTTCTAGCAAAATGTTTTGAATTTTTATTTTCTGTCCAAAGTCCTTTGGTGTTTTTTTTTCGAAATCAATAATGATGGGATACATTGTCCTCAACTTGACAATATTTACCTTTTAATTTGTTTTGTTCCATCTCTGTGAAGAAGTTATGTTTTTCTTAATGCATCAAGCTGCAAACGATTGTTTGTTTGTTTTTTTTTGCTTTGTAAATATAATTATGTGCTTGTTTTTTTTTTTTTTTGTTTATTTATTTTTAATTCTGTCTAACAAAGTAGTTTATTTTCAGTGTAAGATGTTTTTACTCAACAAAGTAACAATGTTTTATCCTTCTTTTCATTTATGTTTGTTTTTGTGTGTTTTTTAATTTTCTTATTACATGTTTTAAGTTTTGAAATTTGTCTTGATTTTATTTGTTTTTGTTGAACTCAGTTTTATACTATTCATTAGTTCTTTAATTCTGTCTGTTCAATTTACATTACTAGACTTGGACAGATATTTCATTGTCTCAAGTTCAAATTGAAGAAAAAAAATAGAAGTTACTTTAATTTTGATTTTGGTATTAAAAAAACCCATTAATAAACAAACATTTAAGAAATACAGAAATATAAAAAGTATCAATTTGTTAACTTTTGTTTCATTGGGGCTAGAGTGATGTGCTTTTTATAGTTGGCAATATTAACAATGTAGTGTGGATTGTTTGGCTCAATGTACTTTTAATGTTATAGTGTTATAAGTTTTGGTTGGACCTCAATGATCTGATATATTTATATAAACTTGTTTGTTGAGCAGGTGTCTCACAAAGTGCATTGCTTAAAGGATCTCACAGGAATGACTGACTTCAAGGCTTCCAGTAGGCAAGCTATGATTGGCAGCTTAACAGGTCTGGAAAACAAATACAAAATTTGAACAGAATGTACAATTCATTTTTACAAAGCTGAGTTATCATTATATGTATAGACTTAGGCATTATGAGGAGAGGAAGATCTGTATGCCTGTGAGAAGTTTAATGCTTCATGTAAAAATCATCTTAATCTATAAAAAATATTGGCTCAAAACTAATTCCTAATAAAAAAACAACAACCTCATTTAAGCTGAATTTTCTAAGCATTTCAGACCATTCTGTCTCAGAACTCTCAGATTTGGTGGATACACATTTTTATACCATCCACCATCACAATTTATCTACCTTCAGTTCCTTTCTCTAAGCAAGGTTCAGGCTTCACTAGTGGACCCAAAGTTTAATAAGAAAGAGACTTATCTTGTTCTTAAAATATTAAGACTGTATCAAAGAGTTCTGATTTCATGTATTGATATATTGTGTAGAGTACTTTAGACTTCATGACTGTTATTTCTAAAACTAAATTTATATTAAAAGATTTTTTACAGTGCCTGTGAATTGCTGTTCCAATGCCAACAAGCTATTTCCATTTATCAAATAACTCCACTGTGCCAATGTCTATTTTCATTCATCAGATAACTCGACTGTGCCAATGTCTATTTTCATTCATCTAATAACTTCACTGTTCCTATTTATTTCCATTCATCTAATAACTTCACTGTTTCAATTATTTCCATTCATCTAATAACTTCACTGTTTCAATTATTTCCATTCATCAGATAACTTCACTGTTCCAATTATTTCCATTCATCTAATAACTTCACTGTTCCAATTATTTCCATTCATCTAATAACTTCACTGTTCCAATTATTTCCATTCATCTAATAACTTCACTGTTCCTATTTATTTCCATTCATCTAATAACTTCACTGTTCCTATTTATTTCCATTCATCTAAAAACTTCACTGTTTCAATTATTTCCATTCATCTAATAACTTCACTGTTCCTATTTATTTCCATTCATCTAAAAACTTCACTGTTTCAATTATTTCCATTTATCAGATAACTCCACTGAAACCTTCTGGGAGAGTGGTGATGAAGATCGCAATAAAATGAAAGTTATTACCATCACCTGCTCCAGTAAAACTACACCCAGTGTAATATATGTGCACATTGATAACATAAGGGACATAGGGGTACGTGATGCTTGCTATTGAAACTTCCAGTTGACTTAGTACGTATTTACATATTCTTTAAATGTAAGGTAGGAGCTACTTATTAATAAAATAAAATAAAGGATTTGGTTATACAATGAACTGATTCTGAGATCAGTAAGTAGTTATACATCTTTTCTAAGCTATGAATAACTAACAAGCTTTTTTATTAGTGCTTTTTTGTAAATAGGTGTTCAGAAGTCAGACTTATCCCTAGCTTTCAAAATAAATTTAGTATAAAAAAAAATGGCTAATAGATAAGTATAGAAAGTTGTTGCATGCAATTTAAGACAAAAATTTAATTAGATGAAATGTAACAAATGTTAGATCCCCTTTTATTTGCTTTAAAAACATTGTAATAACATAACTTTGTTTTTCTAATGATGGATTGATGTTTCTGATAATATTTCTGAATTCAACGTCTATAAAAAAGTTGTCCTTATTTCATCTGTCTCTAGAACAAAGTGTCCAACCTGACTTTCAGTGCTGGTACCTCAGCTGATGATTTAAAGAAAATTAAACAGGTATGCCACTTTAGTGTGGACCTGACATTACAGATATGTTTAGTTTAATGTCAATATTGTTCTTTGATATTTTGGTTACCTTTGGATTTTAATTAAATTTTTTTTTTAAAACTTAATATGAACATACCGGTATTACTAATGTGTAGCCCTGGTCACAAACCTATCTTTTTAAAATTTGGGTTGAAACATCATCAGGTTGATATTGATGTACGACACTGTGGTTGGGTCAACTGTCAGCTCCCAGCTTCAACCAACGCTCCCACCAGACATCTGACTGTAGAACTCAAGGGTCCAGATCAGAGCTTGAGGCTACGACAACTTAAAGTAAATAGCTTGCTGATCACTCTGAAATCACTGTTTCTTTTAAAATGTGTAATCAATAATAATAAATATCAAAAGTTATAATTGACTTTACTGTTCAACTGATGTAAAACAAAGTAAAAATAAACCTATTTGATTAATTCTCTAATATTAATCACCTTGTTTAACTGTTTAAACTTAAATTTAGTTTTTGATTTTAACTGAACTCTGAATGTGAAATGGAACTTTGAATTCAAATCTCATTATGCTCTCAGATCCTTGGCTCCATTGAGGGTGAAGACACAGAGCTGGAAGTGAAGAAAGGTGCAGCACAGATACAACAAGAGAACTGTGAGGCAGAGACACTGAAAGTCTTTAGGATTCTTACTTCACAGGTAAACTATCTTGTTAGCTGCCATGTTTGAGATAAAAGTATTATGTATGGTTAGATATCTTCCACTTCCACACACATGCTTTATTTCTGAGTCAATTAGGAACTGTACTAGACATGAGTTAGTCAGTGCCTAACCTTCTACGTCTAGGGGGCCATATTAATTTTTAACAGATGCATTGCCACATAAAATTGACTCTAATGGAATTGATCTTCAGGGAACAACATTATGCTCGGCTACATCATTCACTGTTGTCATAAATGTTGAGGGGCTAGAGTGCATTGTGTCATGGGCTGGATGTGTTTAGGCATCATTCTACTAATTCCTGATTCTATGTTAAAAATCTCCCTCATGGAAATCTGCATATTTGTCTTACATCTTAATACAACTCAATTTGTTAAGAAGAATTTAAATGACATCACTGTACAATTTGTATGTGTGTCTAGGTGTTTGGTAAACTGGTGACCAGCCCAGAAGATAGTGAGACTGAAGAGGACAAGAAGGATAAAGTGGATGGGGACAATGACCTGAAGGAGCATATGGTCAGCATTTTGTTCAGCAGGAGTAAGTTGTCTCACATGCAGAAACAGGTCAGTCATTAAACATATAGATTTGTTTGTTTAGATAGAGGATACAAGTCAAATTAATCTAAGAATTATTGTCTAAAGCCTTGGGCTGAAATAAGCAAGGAAATAAAGTCAAAAGATTTTTAGATTTTTATGATAGAAATTTAAAAGAAATTGATTTCTCCGCTATGAATGAATGAAGGGCAGTCTTCGATTACGTATTTAAGGATCTACACTCTAGTGCAATTAAAAATTTCTTAAAGAATATCTTGTCATTGTGAAGCAATGTATTAGATGTTAATAGTTTACAGTCAAGAGATATTGATCAATTTTTGCAAAAATGTCTGAATTTGATCAATGTGTCTTTTTTAAGTGTTATCCTTATTGATATTTGTGTGTTATCCTTGTTGAGATTTTTAAAGTGTTATCCTTGTTGAGATTTTTAAAGTGTTATCCTTGTTGAGATTTTTAAAGTGTTATCCTTGTTGAGATTTTTAAAGTGTTATCCTTGTTGAGATTTTTAAAGTGTTATCCTTGTTGAGATTTTTAAAGTGTTATCCTTGTTGAGATTTTTAAAGTGTTATCCTTGTTGAGATTTTTAAAGTGTTATCCTTGTTGAGATTTTTAAAGTGTTATCCTTGTTGAGATTTTTAAAGTGTTATCCTTGTTAAGATTTTTTAAAGTGTTATCCTTGTTGAGACCAAAATGTGCATCATTTTCTACTTGTAATTCAAATACAAATAAAATACCAAAAAGAAAAAAATATTTATTGGATTTATGGATAAATGCCTGTTGTATTTTATTTAGAGTAGGCCTACAATTTGAGCTTTGTTTTTAACACTGGGACAATTTGCAGTCTTACTGTCTCTTCTTGGTTATTAATGCTATATTTTCTGTTTATTATTTTTTTGTAGGTGTGTAACCACATTGTGCAGGGCATCAGGAAGGAGGCTATCAAGATGAAGGAAGAATGGGCTCACTCTCTGCAGAACCCCAATACCATGGAAGACGTCCACGGCTCAGATGTTTACTGCTTTGAGCTGGTCTCCATGGTTGTGGCTCTCAGTGGGTCATCAGTGGGCAGAAAGTACCTGGCACAGCAGTTGGACCTGATTCATGACCTGTTCAGCCTTCTGCACACTTCCACTCCAAGGACACAAAGACAAGTATGTTTGTTGGGGGACCCTCTCCCTGTGATTAATAACAGTGTATATAGTAGTTATCAATAACAGGCCAATTAATGCTCTCATGTAATGTGATGGTGTCACACTACTCTAAAAAAGTGAATGGGATTTCTAATACAGCTATTATTAGTTTACAGATTTATAAATAATGACATTAACAAAGTCCTTACAATTAGTTACCCTAATATTCAGTTACAATACAGTATTACATATTTCTCACTCTCACTTTTTCTTTCACACTGTCATTTTTTTCTCTCTTGTGTTTTCCATCGGTCACTGAAATATTTTTGGGGCAGATCCTACTTAGTAGATCTGTTAATTTTATGATTTCTTGCAATCCATAAAGTAGCTAGTCTCTTACACCAGCTAGCTTTCTCCAATTTGATCCAATTGTCTCTGCATCATTTCAGCCATCACTAACCATTCCTTTCATGGTACTCTCCAGTTTATTATTAGCATTTTTTTTTCTGTGTCCTAATTAAGCTTAATTATATTTATGAACGTTTTAACTTAAAATAGACTATCATATAATTTTGTGTTTTGGTTACAAAAGCAGAAAAGCCATTAAAGGATTTACTTTATAGAGCATTATATTCAGGCTTTAAAAGTTTCAGTTAGAAAAATGCATTTCTTTTTGTAACATTCCTTCCTTTCTACTAGCTCTAACATTTCCCTAACTTTGTTGTATTCACAGATAACTATCATCTTTCGCCGAGTTCTTCCATGGGTGAAGCCTCAGGTTCTTGCTCCTATACTAAACATTCCCAGTCTTCCTCCACCAGACTACAATATTGTTGGGGAGTCCCATGGGGAGTCCACTTTTGACCCAGATGTCCCAGGCATCCTGGATGTGTTCCTGGCCTGCGTGGCCAAGTCTCTAAATGTTCAGATGAAGATCAAGAGCTCTGGACCCTCCAAAGTCTGCACCACACTGACCATGTCTCAGTGTTTGGAAGACTCGGCCAAGTGAGTGAAAATTTCAGTACTACAGAAAAGTAAAATAAAAATAAAATAAGAAGAATCTGTAGTATTGAACAGTTTGTTATACAACTATCAATAACAAAGTTAAACCTTCCTTCTACTATTCACTAACACTCCAAGGTTAGCTATCATTTCATACTTCTTAAGTGTTACATCATTGAGAGAACTAGACATCTCAAAAACATTTTAAATATTCTGAATTTAGCTAGAAAAGTTGGTGTGGCAAGAGGAGGTCATGTTTTGAACCTTAAATCTTTTTGTACACCCATTTTTATTAGATACAATGCAGTTGTGCTGATAAACTTCTCTTTATATAGGCCCATACAAGTGTACCCCTACATTTAGACATAGCGCTCAAAGATTGAAAATCTGACCTTAATTTTCACTAAGTTTTTAAATGCCGCTGATGGATTTTTTAAACAAGATTAATTCACCTTGGTAAAAAAAAAAATATATATTTATACAGTCAAAAGATATTTAGAGTGCGTTTGATATTTACTATAGGCTGTCATTGAGATTTTAAGAAACTTGTAAGTATGTTAGTCTTCCTGTTGTAATATTCAATAACAAAAATAATTGTACATAGTTATTTGACTCCTTGCTTACTTTTATTTATCTTTCAGATCTGCCAGGTGGTGGATGAGAGGCAAGATGGACACTGCATTGGCTGTCAGTATTATGGAACTGGTCAAAGAGATGGCAGCAGTAAGTGCTCATTTTTTTTAATCCATGAGTCTCAACTGTCTACTATGTTGTTGTTTGCAACACTATATATCCATAAACATATTATGTTTTGATATTCTGTTATGTATCTATATGTTTACATGTGCATTAGTTATGTACTGCCTACTGAAACATACAATATTGCATTCAAAATCTAAGTATGCAATTTTATACATTTTTATACATAATTCATATAACATATGAAAAAGAAAAAAAGATTTAGTCTACCATTTGTCTTTGTCTTCCTAGGCAACATTTTATATGAAATGTAATAATGCAATAAAAATGTGTGTAGGCCTACACTTTTGTGATACACACAAACTCCCTTTTTTAATTCTAGGTTTTATTTGTTCTGAGCAATGCTTCTTGAGTGATAAATTTCCCTGAAAATGTCCTAGAAATAAAATATGCTGAGCAAGCTTAAAGGAATGTGGTGATAACAAGAAGAATTATCATTATACTTTTTGAAATGCTATGATATAAAGTTTTAATTAGAATAAGGCTTATTTTTATAGTCCAAAGATCTGTACCATATTTCATGTGCCTTCGCAGTTCCAGCTGGAACCTACATATTCTGCCTCATCCAGTGCAGGCCTGACCTACAAAACAAGTGTTTTCATATCATCTTATTAAATCTTGAAATGTTGCTGCTATGAAATTCTTAATAGCTATAAATATCCAATCATTTTTTATGTAGGCTTTTTACTAAATAATACTGTATGTATGTCCATTTTAGGGTAGACTGTCAGAGTCCTGGGCTATCAACACCAAGGCTGCAATAGCTGAAGCCATTCTTAACATGACCAAATTGGATGAGAATCAAAGAGATCCACAGAACTGTGTCAAAACTCCTACTGTAATTACATCGTTACATTTTCTGAACTTTAATATTAATATTCTTTAATATCCTTTGTTTTTATTTTTCTTTCTAAACTCACTTTCATATTTATTTTACCCAGCTGTGGCTTGCATTAGCCTCATTATGTGTGCTAGATAAAGACCATGTGGACAGATTATCCTCAGGAGAATGGGTCTCAAGTCCTGATCACCAGCATGGTCAACCCAGGGTGAGTCTGTTTATAGTTAGATAATTTGAACATGTTTATAGCTAGATAATTTAAATATGTAAAGTTTGACAATAATTCATCTGATTCTCAATTTAGGATTTCTAGAAAATTAAATATATGATTAATTGATAGATTTTGATTGCCTGGCAGAACTGCAACATGTTATCAGACCATAAATGTATTATAATGAAACAAAGTAGCACAATGAATGCAAGACTATTACTGAAAGCATTAAAATGTAATATTATTTTATAATTTTGATAATCTCGATAGAAATAAAAAAGATTACAACCATTACTTGATTTTAGCATATAGCCTTTGAGAGAAAGGCTTTAAATCGTTATGGTTGTGTGACTTTAAAATTATGGTTACAGTAAGACACTTTTGACAAAATATTATATCCATAACAGACTAAGCTGAATGAAATGAATAATGAATGTTTGTCTGTATCACAGCCTACATGTGATAACCATGATGACAGTGTCACACCAGCCATCATCTTGTGTACAGAGTGTGGAAACTTGTGTGCAGAATGTGATCGTTACCTCCACTTACCTCGCAAGATGAGGTCACATCAGAGACAGGTCAGACAAGCTTGATTCACATGTTAACACTGTGTGTAGCATACTGAGATTATTTAGACATGCTGTGCATAATGCATTGGCAAGTTATCAGTAGCATAGAATGGTTGAACAATTAGGTTTAAATGTTGAAGAGCATAGAATAAGCTCCCTGTATTTTCTGTTATCCATTTAATTTCATTACTAGAAGCTAAGTAAAAAAATATATAATTTGTTAAACTGAGATTTCATTTACACTTTCTTTGTTAATTTAGATGGAATTTGATTAGAATCTTTAGCTGATTATTGTTTGTTTTACATGTTTCGGATGTTCCTTCAGAGTTGAAGATAGTTTACTTCCTAGTCCAAACCTCCCGCAGGACGACGGGGGATGGGAGCGGGCAGGATTTGAACCCTCGACCACCGATAAATCCGAACGACAGTCCAGCGCGCAAACCTCACGACCAGGTTTAAGAACCTATTTTGACTTTCCAAAAATGCATTAATAAATCTTTTGTTTTTTATAAACTCAGGTTTTTAAAGAAGAAGAAGAAGCCATTAAGGTTGACCTCCATGAAGGATGTGGGCGTATCAAACTATTCTGGGTCATGTCTTTGGTGGACTCCAGGACACTCAAAGCTTTAGTTGAGTTTAGAGAAGGTCAGCTTTAAAAAGTAGCTTCTTTATGAATACTATATGGTTACTCTGACCAGAAATGCTGCTGTAATGTAAAACTTTCATTGTCATGGTATTTAAATCATTCTGTTTGATTGTTTAAAACAGGTGTTAATTTTATTATTTATAGGTAAAGTTTCCAATGCAACAGTAGGACCAGGAACATGCAGGTTTTGTGGTCGCACAAGTAATACTGGACTCCTAGCTATTGGCAATGTTTGTTCTGATCCAGATTGCCAAGTAGGGCTTCTTTTTTTAATTTTTTTGTAGATGAATGAACTATTTTTGAAAACAAATCAATACAATGTTTTATTTAGTTTTCATTTTGAACAATCAATGCAAATGTATTTGTATCAAAGCTCAGGAGTGAAATAACAAATAATGAAAAAGTGTCCCTTTTAAAAACATTTTGTAGCCATGTTTTTGTTTTTGGTTGAATAGTCATTTTCCCAAAAGGAAATAAAATGATTTCAAATGGCTTAGAACTATTAAAATATTCACTGATTTCCTTTGTTCAAAATGGATTTGAAATAATTGGGCCTTGCTTTAATCTTAATACTTGGCATGAAAATGAATAAAGTTCAATTATTTTCTCATTTGAAGGAACATCACTAACTTATAAGATGGCACATTGCCTAGCATACATTGTTAAAAGTGTAGCAATGTTTCTGATTGATGCTGTAACACCATATATATTTGATTCATTTTAAGGAACATTCAAAGAATGCTTGCAATAAGATCTTACCATGTGGGCACCTGTGTGGGGGCATAGCTGGGGAGGACCCTTGCTTGCCTTGTCTTCATCGCTGCCGACCATTTGACCAGGGGCAGCTGAAGCAAGATGCTGATGACATGTGCATGATATGCTTCACAGAGGCTCTTTCTGCGGCACCAGCTATAAAGGTAGAGATGACCGTTGTCTCATGAAACACTTTTTTTTGGTTGAGGGGGGGTGGAATAATAATCTTTCAACCTATTAATGTACCTGCTCAATTAGAAAAGAATCTATTTACTAGAAAAGTGTAAAAGGGTGATACTTCTTATGGAGTCTGACGAAGCACCAAAATCCTGAATAAAAATCACTGAAGCCTGAGACCTTCAGTTCAACAGCCATGCCTTTTCTATTCAGCCATACCTTTCAGATTTTTCCATGTCAATTTCGTGTGTCTGTTTATTTGACCACCCTTTATGATGCACATATAAATTCTGAACTAATAAGCTTGGACTAAATGTGTGTTTCCATGAGAATGAATATGTATATGCTATTCTGATTGGTCATGTTTATTTAGTCATTTTTAGTAGATTAGTGAATATATGACTAGAATATATTGCTAATACACAAATCATTTTTCCTTTCTAGCTGACCTGCTCACATTTGTTCCACCTTCACTGCACTAAGCTGATTCTCCAAAAGAAATATGTTGGGGCTAGAATAACTTTTGGATTCTCTCTCTGTCCTATTTGTAAGGTAAATAGCGCACTTTCAAAAATTGTCTTAGAATTATTTTTTTTAATACTTAGAGGACTTGAGAAATTAGTGAATTTCGTTGAAGGTGTCTTAAGTTAGCTTGATTTACTCATCATCAGTCAGGGAGCTATGAAACCAACATTGTATCAAAACAATTAATTTGTCCTCTTTTATATAGACCAGCGTTGACCATCCTGCCCTGAAATCTTTACTGGAGCCAATCAGAGCCCTGAAGGAGGATGTGAAGAGAAAAGCATTGATGAGGCTGGAGTACGAGGGCCTGGACAAAGCTGAGGCCATCGCAACACCAGGGGCCAGGTTTTACCAAGACCCAGCTGGTTATGCTATGGACAAGTATGCTTACTATGTGTGTTACAAGTGTAAAAAGGTAAGACTTGCTGGTTTTATTCTTTGAACATATTGTATGGTTACAGGGAAAAATAGGTTTTCATCATTGATAACTTTGTATGATTTACTTTGGCTTTAAAATGTAGACAACCTGTCAGCTTTCTCAGACACCTGTAATTTTACTTGTTTTAAGATTTCAGATTACCGGTACTAAAAAAATTGTAAACTACTCCTTTTCTCTCTCTCTTGACTTGTAGCAGTCAGTAAGGCTGTAGAGATTGCCAGTGGGCTATATTAAAGACTAGGTTGAATCTAAAAAACTATGATAAATAATTTTTACATTATTCTCCAGGCTTACTATGGTGGTGAAGCGAGATGTGATGAAGCTATAGGAGGTGGGGATGACTTTGATCCATCGGAGCTTGTCTGTGGTGGTTGCTCTGATGTGTCTAGGGCTCAGATGTGTGCAAAGCATGGAGCTGACTTCCTCGAGTACAAGTGTCGCTACTGCTGCTCGGTGGCTGTCTTTTTCTGCTTCGGCACCACTCACTTCTGCAACCCTTGCCATGAAGAGTTCCAGAGAGTGACAGCCATACCAAAGAAGGACTTGCCACGCTGTCCAGCAGGTATAGGTCTTTTTCTCTGTATTCGTTTTATTCTTAGCTTGCATAAGTTATTAGTTTATATATCACTCCATATAATTTAAAATAATGGGATTTTTATTTAGCCTGTTCAGTTCTGGGTAGTTCCATGTCTCCCTATTCTTAAACATGTTCAATTCAATCTTCACTCTCCACTACAAATGTTTTTTCTTTTACAGGACCTAAAGGTGTTCAGTTGGAAGGGGAAGAATGTCCTTTACATGTAAAACATCCTCCAACAGGGGAAGAGTTTGCTCTTGGTTGTGGAGTGTGTCGCAATGCCCACACATTCTAAGACATTAATGAACAAGGTTAATCTGACTAACATTTTTGTCACATCTACAATCAATGCTTAAATCTTCAGTATTTAGCCACCAAAACTTAATGTCTAACTTTTTTTTTTTACTACAAACATAAAAATTGTTTCTTTTTTATATAGCTGAAAGAGTTAAGACAGTTTACAGTTTTGTTGTACATTAAACATAGTGTTTTTTGTTTTTTTTACATGTATCTGTTCAATTATGATTTATTAATTTATAGTTCTTCATTTTTGCTCAGTTTTTATTTTCTGTAAATCGCACATGTGCAATCTTTGATTAGTTGCTCTATCCAAGCCAGTGTTCTATTTTTTGAATACATTATCTCATATCTTACTGAGTCGAGTAGACTTTCAAAGAATAAGAATTTTTTTTTTGGCTTGATATATTCTAAAGATTTTAATTTCCATTGCCGTGTAAAAAGTATTTGTGTATTTCACTTTTTTTTTTATTTGTATATAAATTGTTGCCTGGTTGGGGTAAGGCATTCATGTCTTATTGTGATAATTACTTCTCAGATCCTATCAGCAAATTGTTATTTCAGTATGCTATATAAATATATATATATCTATTTAACTATACAGTTCCCAAAATGACAACTTTGTTGGCTTGTTGTTTCATAAACAACTTCAGTTTTTTAATTATTTTTTTTTTATATTCTAACTTTTCAATCTTTGTGTTCTTTTTATATGTATGCCTTACCATTGGTCAAAGTTGAGTGATGTAGAAGAGTTCTGTTCGTCTGGTATTGTTGTGAAGGTAGATTTACTCCTCCGGAATCACATGTCATGTCTCACGTCTGCTTGTCTTGTACAAGTGGTGAACTGTTTTTTGTTTATTTTGTTAAAATAGTGATAGGTTATCCTTTGATTTTTTTTTTTTACCTGTGTTGATTTTGTTCTCTTTTTTTTCTTTTGTTGATGCGTTGAAAATTACAAATGTTTTTTTGCTTAATATTTGAATTTGAATAATATTAAATATCATAGAGTTTAATAAATCACATAAACTTCACATTATAATGTTGTGAGTTAATATATAATTTGGTCTTTCAATTTTGTTGTTACTTAACATCTTTTCTCATTTTAAAAGAGTGGCAATCCAGAGAGTTGCTTGTTTATGACTTACAGAATTGGAATTGCTTCATTTAGTTGTATGGATTTTTTTAATGGTACAAATATCTGTCTGTTGCCTACCATCTTATCAGCACTTTTTATTCTTAATTTGTGTTTAAGGTTATTTTATTCTTAAACTTTTCTTCTATTAGATCAGTTTGAGCTGTCTTCAAGCAAAAGACATGGAAAATATTTTGTTAGGTGGCTGAGTGGTTAAGGGCTTGGCTTCCAAACCTGGAATCCTGGGTTAGAATCTCAGTGAAGACCTGGATTTTGAATTTTGGGATTTTTAGGGCGCCCCTGAATCTACCCAACTCTAAAAGGTACCTGACTTAAGTTGGGGAAAGTAAAAGTGGTAGGTCGTTGTGCTGACCACATGACACCCTGCTAGTTTACCTTTGGCTATAAAAATAGATAACCTTAACATCATCTGCCCCATAGATCGCAAGATCTGAAAAGGAAACTTTTACTTTTTTACTTAATTCCAGAGATGAGCTCTCTGTGATAGTTGTAGGTCTCCTATTAGTGAGTTGTGAGTGGCATTTTATTTAGAGTAATAGAATCCTAAATCCAGTCATTCCTAAAGCAATACCCCTCACTTAAGTACAATTTGACCAACTCCCTTATTCTCTTTTATTGATATTAGGGACATCCAATGACCATAAAATAAAGAATTGCGAATACATACTTTCAGGGTTGTTTGATTTGTAAATTCTTACATTCTAAACATTTGTTCTTCTGTCATAATGTAATCACTTGGTGTAATGTTATTTCAAAGCTAAAATGCCAGGTTTGTATGATAAAGGAGACTAGAATGTGCATGAAACTTATTCAAATGTTCTCTTTATTTCCTCATTTTACATTTGGATGTCATTGTTGAATTTTGCAGTTTTGACTTAGACAATGTTAGTATTTGTTTGCTTTTTGTTTGTTGGTTTGTATTATTATTATTTAAAAATAAAGTGTTTTTTTTTAAAATAAATATGCATAAATAACAGAGCCAAGATGGAAGCGATGTGTTCTTTTGTTGTTTTTTTTTCTAATTGCTTTAAGCAGTGGATATGCATGACATTACTTAATAAACTGCAACATGAATTACTAGTGGTCTTCCCCCTTGATGAGAACAGTTTTTATGCAAATGTTTGCTTTTTCTTCAAAAAAAAGTTGCTAAATGGTAAGTTAACAAGAAATTGCCTTTACCTGAAGAAATTTCTCAAAGGTTAGTTAACAAGATATGTACCGGTAATGCCCAAAAGCTGGGCTTATACATTTGATTTAAAAAAAAGGTGTTTTTATGTATCCTTTTGTGGTTAAATAAACTGCCTCCTATAACCAAGTATTTTTTTAGAGCATATAATTTGGAATCTTTCTTCCTTTTCGTTTATTTTTTCCAAAAGCTTGGGTGCCCATGATATTCTCCAGAGTTATCAGCTCCTATTTTCTATTTAAGTCTCCCATTAGTACTGTAACATCTTTGGGTATGCACCAAGGATCCTTTGCAACCTACTGTAGAATTGATCTTTATACTCCTCCTCGCCATCATCTGTGGGGACATTGCATTGGATGAGATTGGGCTGCATTCTCTGCTTGTTAGTTCTAAAAGTTGATGTAATTATCCTGGCCTCCCATCCCCTTTGTGCTTGGGTTGAAAAAAAAAAAAAGCCCTACTCTGTGTGTGTGGGGGGGGGAGTGTCATGCCCAGAGCAGACGACAAAAAGAGTTCTGACAGACGAAGCTGTCCGGCTTGGCTTCATCTTGCTTCACAAAGGCCTATTACTGAGATGTTCTTCTTCTTCCAGCTACCACCTGCATTGATATCCACTTTCATACATGGTTCTCAAAGTTCTCACCATTTTTTCCCCACATTTTAAAAAAGGGGGCCGGTATGCCACCCAAAAAAAAAAAAAAAAAAGCATTGGTTCTCACATTCCATGTTCCTATATCTCAAAAACAAAGATTTACTGCTGCAGGGGTAAACGACTGTATAGTAAATACGATAAACATGCATATATGTCACCCTGCCGGACCTAGTAAGACAAGGACGTTTGGACCACGAGACCTAGCTGTTGGTTGTTGATCCCGTGAGGTTGGAGGGCGCCTGACATGTAAATAAGTTTGTTTTCGATCTGCAGACGGGTGTTTTTTGTCATTGCATTGTTGTATAGCAGTGACGAGGATCTCCCATGATGTATGTCATTAAAATGAATAGAGACAGGCGGGCTTAGTTGCAAAATTTCGAATGTCTCTAAGGTTTTATTGAGTCGGGTCCTGCCTGTGTTTCCATAATATAGTCAATATACTCCTTCCCTATTGCTATTAGAGCATGGAATGGGTTGCCTGAGCTAGCCAGGAAAACCAGTGACTTGGCAGAATTTAAGTCATTGGTTAATATGCATGACTAAATGCATGACGCGTAGGACGTAATCATCTTCTTTTTTGAAGTAACGTCTGTATTATATAAGATAAGAAGATAGTCTATAGATCATTTGACACCTTGAGCATATAATAGCATATAGATCTATGTCAAGTCCTAAAATGACCAACAAGATCAGTGGTAAATTTTACTGCAATAGTAGAGGAGTCATATCAGGCTTTAATAGATCTATAGTCTAGATCTAGTCGAGGCCGACGGGGGTAGACCCTGTAAAACGGTATATAATAGATCTAGATCTACTTCTCTATAGCTCTAAGACTCTAGATCTATATAGGTCTGTGATTTAGATCGCTTTTTTGTGATTTTTTTTTAAAAGAGTGTATTATTGTTAGCAGTCTAGCCTAGAAAAGTTTGAAAGTAGGCGCCACAACAATGACTTTAGTTTAGATCTCTAATATTAGATCTACTTAGGTCTAGGTATAGAATAGTCTAGAGGTAGAGTCTAGATCTATAATGATATGTGTAGATTTATTCTAGATCTAGAATCTCTATAGAGTCTAATTAATTATTTAATAGATATCTATTCTTAATTCTAGACCTGGTAATCATAATCAATGATAATCATTCATAATGCCAATAAATAATGGTATTTTGGTTGGAACACCTCCTCCCCGCCCCCCCCCCCCCCCCCAAGCCTAGATTCTAGATGTAGATAAATAGACATGTTATAAATATAATGGTGATATAAAAAATAAATCAAATAAATGCAGTGGACAGATTCACATATCTTGGCAGCACACTCTCCAGAAATGGAAATATCAATAATTTGAATAATGAAATTCGCCAAAGCCATTGCATCCTATGACAGACTGTCTAAACTAAAAACGTCTGGAACAGACATGGTATCACCACAAATACAAAGCTAGGGATCTATCAAGCTGTCATTCTCCCTACATTGCTCTAAACCTCAGAAACGTGGACGTTGTCGTCGTTGTGGACAGTGTACAGAAAACATGCAAAGAAACTGAGCCACTAACACAAGACATGTCTAAGAAAAATACTGAAGTCCTTGGAAGAGCAGGTCTGCAAAGCATCCACACAATCTTGATTCAGTCCCAGCTGCGATGGGTAGGACATGTCTGCAAAATGGAAGGTCGCTGCATCCCTAAACGACTCTTATATGGCCAACTAAGCGAAGGAAAGCGCTCGCAAGGTTGTCAAAGAAAACTTCAGGGACACCCTCAAAACATCCCTGAAGGCGTTCAGCAAAGATCCAGCCACCTGGGAGACAGAGGCACATGACAGAACATCATGGCATTGCGCTGTGAAAATTGGTGCACAGGTTGCTGAGGAAAAGAAAACAACGCTGACAGATAAAAAATGCCAGAGAAGAAAAGCAAGGCCAATGACACTAGCTCCAGCTGGAATAACCTGCCCAGTGTGCAGCCGAACATTCTGGGCTCACATAGATCTCATTAGTCACATGAGGAGGCATAAAACCCCAGTGCAAAGCCCTCAGCCCCCTGGATGACTAAGTGATTATCATCGAACCATGATGGACGAACTATATTTATATAATAAAAAATAATTCTATATCTAGTCTAGATTGATATAGATATAGAAATAGATCTAGATCTATATTAATTATCTCTATATTATATAGTCTGAATATAGGAGATTCTAGATCTAATACTCAACTCATAGAGAGTAGACTGTAGATACACTAGTCACCAGAATGAGATCTAGACCTAGAATCTAGTCTAGTAATCTAGAGAATCTAGAGTTGTATTCACTATTCTACAGTCTAGATCTAATTCTACTAGACTTACAAAATGTCAGTCAAGATTCTAGATTAGATAATATAATAATTTAATATATATAATATATTTAATAGGAGGTGTAGTCTAGAAAAATACTATGAATAGATTTGAATATATTATACTAATTATAGTAATAGATGATAGATCTAGATTTATATTATAACATCTAAGTCTAAGACTGTACATCATCTCATGTATATTTCTATAACTATTACAAAGTTTATATATAGATCTATAATATATATATATATTATATAGACAACTATAAAATCTAGATCGTATTAAATTCTATTAATTGGATCTAGTCATCTAGATGTCTAGATATAGATCTATTCTAGAATTAGGTACTTTGATTTTCTAGGTCTAGAATTTTTAGTCTAGATCTACAACTAGATAGATTTCTAGATCTAGCCAGATGAATATATTATAATTATTATAACTTATATTCTAGAATTAGATAGATTTCTAGATCTAGCCAGATGAATATATAACTTATATTCTAGAATTCTATTAAATATTAATTTGTCTTAAATATAATTGTAAACGTTTTCGCAAAGAACATATTATATATATATATATTTTATTTGTGGCTTTTTAAAAAATCAATAATAAATCCAACATATGCCAATAAAATACTACATTATTACCAGACAAGGTTGACTCAGCCAGCTGTTTAGTATATTATGTCATTTGGAGAAATATGTTGTTTGCAAAAAAATTACATAAGAAGAAAGAAAACCTTGACTACAATCCTACAGAGGTCAAGAATTTAGTGAACTCTCTTCTACTAATTAAATTCATTTCCCTAACAACCATAGGGTCAGAGTTTATCTCAAGAAGCCACCACAAAGGGAGGAGCTGGAATACTCAACGAATGGCCAAATGGAGAAAATTAATTAATAAATGTTATAAATCAAGTCCATTGCCAATGGTGAGCTCTCTGGCAGCCACATAGCAGAAAGAGAAACACCGGAACTGACAGCTATCACGTCAGCAAACCACCCAAGTACGCCAAACAAAATGTCTTCCTGAGTGATGCAAAAACAGACCAAATTAAAAAACAGAACTAACTCAAATTCCTCCAATGTGAAATGATTCAGGATAGTACTTATAAAGCTCATTAGCAACAGCAAGAAAACTGTTCTCCATTGGATTCCAGCACAAATACAAATGAAGAAACTAATAGTGAATAAAAAAAGGAGAAATATGGACAAGCTCTCATCCAAATTACAAGAAGGACGCCACCTATTATAAATTATCCCAATACCGTCTAAAACGTCTAATTTTTCATATACGAACCAGACACAGCAGAATGAGGCAACATTGTTCCGGAAGCTGAAATTCGGACCAGTGAAATTGGCCATTGTGGAATGCCTTCAGAGATTGCCGACCATGTTTTTCAAAACTGTATTCTTTAACAAATGGCTCAAATAAGACACCGTCCCCAAAACACCACCATAGAAGACAAACTATATGGAGAGCTTCCTGATCTGGAAACCATTTCGCAGTTCATCTCAGAAACTGGTCTAGTCATCTGAACCCTCCAACATTATAATAAGTACGATGAAGAAGAAGCTGTTACGTTACAACTCATCTTACTATATGATGTCGATAGCGATTTTTGTGGGTCTATTTTGAACTTTATATTTGAGTCCTCGGAAATTTTTCAAATCTTTTTTTTATCAGGGTGGCATTGTCTCAAATGATCCTCCAGCTTAATTGGTTTCATAGCGTCACAAAAAGGCACATAAACAATCGCTCATTTGACAAGGAAGGAATGAAGTCCAATTTCAAATACTCAACGCTGTACAGTCCACATTTCTTTTTGTTGAAGTTACAACTAGACAAAATTACACTATTTTGATAGAGTTGTCAAATTAAATACAACAATTTTTCATACGAGCATTTAGTAAGGTACAAATCATAAATGTGTGTATAAAATAATTCCATTATGTCTGATATCAAAATTCATGTCATGACCTGCTGAAATGAGATTCATTATAATCGTAGACCCCAGTGGACATCTCATAGACCCCCAATTTACTTTTTCACTTTCGTAGACCCCTTGGAAGTCTTGGTAGACCCCTGGGGGATTATATAAACCACTTTGGGAATCACTGATCTACACAAAATAGACTTACGGTATGTCTTAGTCATAGATTAGCATAGATCTATGCAGGCTGCAGTGCTTTTTTTTTGTAAAAAAAAAAATAGATGCTGGTACTCTATTGTAACTCTATCTATTAATCTATGACTGTCTATAGACACATAAATTATATAATAATCTAAAATATATATATATAGTAGAAGACAATGTGTTCACTGTTATATTTAATATGTATATTTTCTTTTATTTCATAGATAATGAGTGTATCAAAGAACATACCCCGTAGTCTTCAAGATATTGTATCAAACAATGAAATAAATATTGACCTTGTTGACTTTTCCCATGAAGATAATTGTCTCTCAACTTTTCTGGGACAAGAAACTAGCCAAAAAAATGTGTATCTGGTCTGTCCACCAACATTTATCGAAGACAATGTGTCTGATATGAATGAGTCTAAAACAATAGACAGCCCAAAATGTCAACCAGAAGTGTTTGAAGAAACCAATATGATGGGCTCCCCTTTGAGACTGGAAACTATTGCCAATTTATCAGTTTCAGATTTGACCAGCTCATCACCTGCCGCTAACAGTGATAATAAAAAGAAAAAATCGAACACGCTTAGTTTGCCAGTAGCAAGAAAGCTTTTGAGCAAATTTCTGACTGGCTCAACATTTGGAACACATCCTACAACATTGCTCTGTCTTTGTGATGGTGAAGATAAACAGAAGACAGTTTTGATAGGTGCTAGTAAAGATGTGATACAGAACAGAGTTGTCACTAAGTGTTTGTCAATCACATCAAGTAAAGTTCATCAAACCTCATTAGAAGAGAAATCAACTTTTAATAAAAGTAAGACTTCATTATTTAAAAAAAAAACTTAATTTCTGTTTTTTTTTAATATAAAGATGCCTGGGTTAATGTTTATATAAATTTATATACACCCTGTAATAACAGTTTAAAAATAATGTTGTTAAGCTATGAATCAGTTATATAGTTGATTTACGGTTTACAAAGATAATTATTGATAATCATGGTAAATTTTAAAAATTAAGTTTTGTTTTTATTGGTACCAGTTGGGTCATCTTAGTTCTGGCTATATTTGGCATGTTCTGTCAATAATTAAAAAAAACACACAAGTTTTTATTTATAATAAGTTTTTCACTGTAAAAGTAAAGTTCCCTTTACTGGTTTGCAATCTATTTATAATGCAGGTGATATAAAGGTCATCTGTTTCTATGGTTGAGGGTTAATGAATGTCTCATGTGGTCAGCACCTTGACTGACTGCCTTTACTTTCTCCAATTAATGTCAGGTACCCATTAGAGTTATGTTGGCTCTTGGGGTGTCCCAGAAATCTGTAAATTCAAAAAAATGGTCTTCGGTGAGAATTGAACTCGATGCCCCTTGGTTCAGAAGCCAAGTGCTTTACCACTCAGCCAACACATCCCCTTTTTTCACTATACTGTATAAGTATATTAAAAAAGTTTTATTAAAGGTTTTGATTGTTGATTTCATAAATACATATTGAGAACTATGAATGGTTAGTTTTCTATCTGACACCTCCCTTCCCACACACACATTTATATAATCATAGGTGAGTTGTGAAAGGTATGCATAGAATGACATCCATTTGGCAGTTGTTGTTTTTTCTGGGTTTTTTTTTAGTATTTAGTTGGTGAAACCATTTATTCAAGTAAAAAAAAAATGTTTGTTATATAGTGTTTCATTTTGTTTTTGGAAAAAAAACACATTTTTATTTCATCTTAAGTGACAATTAACAATAATTGCACAACATATATATATATTTAAATCCCAAATCCAATGTACAATGCACCTATTTTTTTTTTTTTTACAAAAAAAGCACTTTTTATATATATATATATATAAATTGTATAAAATATTTAGTACCAAAACAGCCGCTCCAAAATGTATAGTCAGGTATTTTTTTTATCTTGTTTGATTTTTAAATTTTTTTTTTTTGTTGGTTTCTAAGTCTTCTCAGGTAATTGAAAATGGCATCATGGAGTGAGTACATAATTTTGAAAAGTAATTGGTCCACTTGAACACTGACCTACATATATTTGAACACAATGCTCACATTAATTTATATTAGGATTCTGTGAATTTTATTTTGTTGCTTATTTCTTTTCAACAGGTCAAGATTATCATATGAAAAGCTGTTTCAAAATCTTGGACAAGGATGATGGACTAGGCTCCATTGTCCTTGAAGTGAATTGGAGTGACAAACTGGGAAGGGTTAAAATTCAGCATTTAGATTTGGCTCAGTTCATACTTCATGTCAGTGTTACATTTGGTAAGCTAAATAAAATTCATATTATATATTGTATGTGTGTCACATGTGCAGAAAACAAATGACCTAGGAGATTTTATTTCTTCCTACAATTCACTATAGATACAATTGTTGTTTTTTTTCCCTGTACAAGGAAATTTCTTTAGTCAGCAGTTCTTTACCTCCTAGTAAAGTAGTAAAGTTCCCCTTTCAGACCTTGTGGTCTATAGGGCAGATTTCCTTTTCAGATCTTGCGATCTATGGGGCAGATGATGTAAAGGTCATCTGATTCTGTGGCCTACTGTTAACGAGGGTGTCATGTGGCCAGCACAACGACCAACTGCCTTTACTTTTCCCCAACATATGTCAGATACCCAATAGAGCTGGGTGGTTTCAGAGGCGCCCGAAGATCGCAAAATTAAAAATCCCAGTCTTCACCAGGATTTGACCTCCAGACCCCGGTTTGGAAGTCAAGCGCTTTACCGCTCAGCCATCGCGCCTCCTTGCCTCCTAGGCAATAGATCTAATTTTTCACACATATATATGTACACACATGTTCTATGAGAGAGACATTTCATCCAAATCAGTTTTATTCTTTCAAAGTTTGGAAACACTGATCTATTAGAAATGAGAATAACAAAAAAATGTACCTATCATTATCAATCTTAGATATATACTTCTTGTAGCCTGATGCACACATACTATTTTATTTTTTTTTACTATAATTGAGTTTTAAAAAACATAGCTGTTGATATTTGTTTAAAAATGTAGATGAGAGTCATAACATATTTTTTTCTTTTGAAAAAATATTTATTTAGGCAGTGATCAAAGTCCAGTCCACAGTCATTACTGTAGTTTGGAGAAAGTCAAAGTGTTTCTGAACAGCCTGAAGACTGGAGAAATCTCAGCACTGCTAACAAATAAACCAGTGGATGGTCCAGAAAAACTCCTAGAGCTTTTTAGTAAAATAAAGGTTTGTTGCATCGTTCTTAACTAATTTTACTAAAAATTGAGCTTTCTGGAAATGAATGTTCATCTTGTTAATTTGTGCAACAAGACACTGTTTTAACAATCGGAAATAACTCCAATAGTGTTTAATTCTATCTACTTATGAGACCTTACAGTTCATTATGGCGATGAATAATGTCTGACTTTTGCTATAATGTTGTTTTCAATGAGAATAACCTTGACCTTATCCTCTTTCACCTTTAGTTCTAGGTATGTGTATATGTGACAACTAGCAGAATGTTTTCTGTATGAAATAAATTAGTTTTATTTCTACTGAAGCTTAGTTCTAACTAATTAAATTTTTTTCTATTCAGACTATAAGTCACAAATTGGTATTATGGGCATTTGATGTAGCAGTATCAATCAAATTCAGTCATATAGTAATTATTTGTTTCTATTGACTTTATTCCTTGGTTGATGTAGAGGTTAATGTCTAGTATGATTTTACACAAAAAGAAATTGAGCCATAAAAGACATTGAAAAATTGAAGAAATAGAAAATGTAATGGAATAAAACCAAAATTATTTATTTTCTAAATAGCTTGTTCCTTTTTTAATGCTATGGCCAAAATTACAGGGCACATTATTAAAAAATATACTTAGTGATAATTATTTTTAAACACTTTGTTAAAAATTGATGCTATACTGTATTTGCCACTCATATTTATTTGCTTTCTTTTAAATATTTTTAAATATTTCCAAGTATACAAAATCTGGTTTCTTTTATTCTATCTTTAATAATAATAATATTAAAAAAAATGTTTAATGAAAGTTTAGTGTTTAATTCCAGTGATTAAAAAAAAAGAAAAAATTGTTACTTTTACTCCATACAGGCTGGCTTGATTGAAGCACAAAGTTCTTCTGAAAATCATGGTTTGCTTAGTGGTGTGACCAAAATACTTCGACTGGAGCAAAGATCTGATTTAGATTTTACTGACATGTTGTGGATTATATTGTCCAAGTGTCCAACTTTCAAGGAGATTGTGCATTGTTTAAACATGACCTTCCTTGAATTAAGGAAGCAAGAACTTCAGTTCTTTGTCCACTCTGACAATCAAACAACATTAGCCAAACTTGTCCGGCAATCTTACTCTGGCATAGCAGCCTTCCCCTCTTTGACAGGTCGACTACCTCTTTTAATTGTGGCAGAACTTGGACTGGAGTTTATCCGCAAGAACTACTTAGCCATTTTGCTCAACAACAAGCTGTGCACTAAGGAAGAATGGGCATCTTTTATTCATGATTTAACCCCGAGCACCAGCGCTGTAATGGACATGGAGGAGTTAAGTATCAGCTTGTCACATGGTCTCAGTGATGCTTTGACCAAATTGCATCACTGCCTTGAGCTGCTTACCATCGTGGATGCTTTCACAGAGAGACAGGATTTGCGTGCTATTGTAGCAGCAGTTATGAACTACTACAGAACAAACCATCTCGACACAGATAGGACCTTCAGCTTTCCCATCACGGCTCTGCAGGCCAGTCCAGAAATGAATAAAAATCCTATGTACTCATTTAGAAGGGAATGTGTCTCTGATGGGACCTCAGTGGTGGAGAATGTTCTGTCTGAATATCCTGAGGCATTGGGAAGCACATCTTTGTCTGTTTCAATGGATCAAACTTCTATTGTTGACAGAGAGTACTTTTATTTTAAAACACAAGAAAGTCTTCACTATTTGCAAAAGGTTTGATTATTATATTTTGCTTAATTAAAATAGTTATGATTCATGCTAAATTATTTTTGACCAAAGTACATAGTTATGAATATATCTGCATTGTTTTTTGTAATTTTGTACTCTAAATTTTTAGAAAATTGTATCATTTTATTTATAAGTAAAATATTGTATAATATGTAACTCTAATTTAAAAAATAATAATTACAAGACATTTTATTTACTACCGGTATATTATTTACTGCTAGAATTAAGTTTTACTGACCTCTTTCAAACAGGTTTATGAACCAAATAATTACTACGACTTTTAATAGAATCCTTGCATTTTTGCATGTATGGAATAAAATGCCATATTTTTCATAAAGCAATGGTAGAACTAAGACACACATTGTGAAAATGAAGGAGAAAAAATTAAC
This sequence comes from Biomphalaria glabrata, assembly GCF_947242115.1. Lineage (NCBI taxonomy): Eukaryota > Metazoa > Mollusca > Gastropoda > Planorbidae > Biomphalaria > Biomphalaria glabrata. The sequence goes on along the minus strand of NC_074718.1, from coordinate 38,165,224 downwards.
TGAAATTTCTTAGAAATTGTATTTAATAATTTGGCGACAAGATCTAGATCTATTTTAAAATTAGAATCTTTGAAATAAGCTGTATATTAATGCAAGACTGTCCTTGTTGTTGTATTGTTGCACACAGGCCTGCAATATGTGTGTGTAATATACAACTGTTTATGCAACAATCCCTTTGTGTTTTAATCTTTTTTATATTCCTGGAATGATTTTCTTAGCAAAGAGAGATTATAGTCAAATATAATCTGATGTGATGTAAATGCAATAAATTTTGTTTTTGAAAAATATTTGTTTTCTGTTTTCATGATGGTCTTGCAGGAGGTTTGGGCTAGACTAGGCCATATTGAACTCATCATTTCTGAAAGAAGCTTGGAATTTACAAGGGTGAAAGAAAAAAAAAACTTTTTGTAGAGACTAAAATTATTTAGTGCTTCTTTTTTTTCTTCTTCTAATTTATATTTCTATGTTTAAAATTCTTGTCATTATGCATGACCATACCACGTCCCATATTCATAAAAACAAAAAAAAAAAAGTTAAACATTTTGGCAATTTAAATAATAATTGAAGACTTTTTTAAAAACTTTGTGCCCCAAGCAGGGCATGATTTAAGAAAGGACAGGTGGCCTCTACTGAGAGTAGCCACCACAATAGACTTTTAAAAAAAAAATATCCAAATTTTGATGGGATCAGAAATGTTAACTTTTCTTTTCTCATTTAATAATTTATTTTTACCAATTAAAATTTAAATGTTAGGTTGGCAACACTGTCTTGGTTAAGAAGTGTCCACTTTTTTTGTAATATATAAATGCAGCTCCTGTTCCATTTTTCTTTTTTTACGGCAGTGCATCAACCCAGGGCTTTAAACCCTCCACAGAATAAAAAAATAACCTTTTTTTTTTTTGGCCAATATTGGTATAATCATTTTTTTAAAGGAGCGAAAATAAGAAATTAGATTTGCAAGCTCTCAATTTCTTTCTTCTAAAATCTGGCATGCTTTTAGACATTAGTAATACTATTTGTAGGCCCAAAATTTTTTTATTGTTCAGCTTGTTAATGAACTAAATGAGATTTGATATTTACTTTTAGCCACACCTTTAGGGTTTCATTCCAAAATAAGTCTAGTAGGTCAAATTGAAGGTCTCTTTAAAATTTGGGGTTTTGAACATTTAATAATTGTAGACCTACCTGTCATTTTAGAAAATCTCATCAAAGAGTAGATGAATTACAGAAATGGGAATCAAATTGGAGCATGTCTTTCCACCCAGAAAAATGTCAGTTACTAAGAGTAGCTTAAACAAATAAATTCCACTTATCTTATTCATGAAACCACTGAAAACTGTCATGGAATCCCCATACTGATGAAAATATCAAATAAAGCATTGGGTTTTATTAAAAGAAATTTCTATGAATCAAATAAGAACATAAAAATAAAATGTTATTTAACTTAACCTTGGTTAGGCCAATAATAGAATATGCATCCTGTTTGGGACTCCTCAACTCAAGAAAACATTAAGAAACTGGAACAGATACTTAATAGAGCAGTGAGATTCATAAACGAATATTCACATTTGACTAGACTCACTAGAGTAACACCTTTAGTAAAATCACTAAATTTAGAAAGCCTTCAGGACAGAAGACTTCAAAGTAAAGTAGCAATTATACATAAAACACTGAACCATAATCTTTAAATACTCAGAGAGACACAAAGGCACATTCCTCGTCCCATATGCTAGGACTAATTTGTACAAATACTCCTTCTTTCCTAGTGCTATTAGAGCATGAAATGGGTTGCCTGAGCCAGTAAGGAACGTAATCATCTTCTTTTTTGAAGTAACGTCTGTATAATATAAGATGATAAGATTATTTAACAGAAAAGTCGACCAAACATGTTTTTAAATAGAATGTATTAAAAATGAGATAAGCATTGTAAATTGTATTAAAAAGCAATAGGACCCTGTAACGTGAATAGTGATGTCTAATAAAGGTTTATTTCGTAGCTATGTTGACTACAAAATTAATTGTTACAGCTAACCAGATCACTAGGAACACGATAAAGGATACCAGGTCCATGTGGTTACCAATGACTTTGTATCCATTTTTGCTGTGGCCTTTTAAATGTCCATTGCTATCGTCACTGTTTGGTTTCTTGCTGTCTGGTGTGGCCGTGTGGCCACCTTGTGTTTTTTCACTTAGATCTTGTTTTTTGGGTGAGGTAATTCCAGGGGAGACCACTCGTCTTACAGCTGTAAATCGGTTTAATGCCCTTAGAAAGTTACTTTTGGCTTTCTGGTGTTGTTGTTCTTTCTAGAGGTTTAAAATTAAAAAGAAAAAACAAACAATCGAATGGAGTTTGTGTTATCTGTACGTGGGCCAGTCCTAGTCACACAGTACATTAAAACAAATAATTAAAATCACATGTAAATCATATTCGCATTTGTGTCTTGGCTAGGATCTTGTATTTGTCTAAATCTAACGATACTACACTTAGACACTAGTCTAAACTAACCAAGGGACATTACAATGAACAATGATATACTTTAGACTTCTGAAGAATTCAACTGATGTATTTATTTACATATAGAATGCTCGTCTTGTCTCCCTATTCGTCGTTTTATTATCAATCTCCTTCTTTCTCTCAGCCCTAGCCATCTTGTTCTCCTTCATGTCTCCGTATTCTGAAACGTCATTCGTCTGACTACGTCACTACTTTTAAGGACTCTAAAAACTATGCACAATATATTTACAAAACTAACATAATCTCTAAACTAAACTAGGTCACTACATTTGATAATGAATCAACTAATAAGTATGAGACCATTGTAATCTTTTGACAGACTGATTTGTAGAAGAAAATAATCTTTGATCACTTGTTTTGGATTTTTGGATTTACAAATAAAAAAAATTATGGACTAACACGTGTGTAACATTAACTTTTTTTTCTTTTATTATTTAACCCTTTAAAATAAAAAAAAAAATATTTATGAAACAAATGTAATTTCAATGACACAAGGCTACCTCTAACGAGACAATGCAGTTTGTTATAGAACACGACTACGGTTCAATTTTTAAAGTATGGCCTATCATACAACCCACTAGCTCGAAATTAAAAGATTTTACGACAACCTTCCTTGCAAGGAATATTTGTCAATTCTGTATGGTGGGTTGGCACAGAGAAGAATGAAAGATAAAGACAAGTCGTAGGCCGATTTAGAACTGAACGTTGAAGGCCAACTAGAGAGTGCGCTTACCTCTTCCATATGGTGAATGAAAACAATAATGATGCTGTCCACAACAGTGAGGGTGGAGATGATGAGCAGAGTGAACAGGTAGGTGGTGAGCTTGGGAACTGTGCCGGTCCTTGGCAGCATCCCGCCAACCGTGCTCAGGAAGACAGACAATGCCAGAAGGACCGTAATACCTTGACATAATCCAGACAATAGAAATTATGAAGGTTAGGTTAGGCAGGTCTATAGAGATAACAAAATATTGATGTCTAAAACATACAACAATAAAGCCTAGCCTATTTCCAGTAGCGTAAACCAGGGTTTACCAATCTGATAGTGTCCCCCTCTCCTCTTGTAATCGTAATCCAAAGATGAGTCATCCTTCATGCATATATATCAGTTCATCTACAAAAAGGTATTCATGTGCAGTTACTGTCTTACACAAGTCTTTTTTTTTTTTTTCAAGAGCCACAGTGGGCCCTTAATGATCATAATCACGGGCGCAATGAGCCCCCGCAATGAACTCCCACAATGAATCCCCACAATGAACCTCTTTGCCTCACGGTTGTTACATCACTGCCTATTTCAACGGTTAAATATGAAAATTTTTGTTTCAGCCAATAGCTATGATCATTATGTCACGTGGTTTTGCTTTAAATGAGATCATTTTATTGGTCCAAATAAATGGAAATTCTGTTTCACTACAATAGTCCACCCCAGCATAACTATAATAACAATAACAATATAAATGCAAACACGAAAATCATTCACACACGAAACACATACACACTCTCACACACACAAAACCAGCGCTTTATCGAATTAGGTTTCTTTGTCCATCTCGGTGACGACACGGTCATCTTACGACACCTTGACTGAAAGTGGAATAAAGTTTAAAAAAAAAAAAAACTTTCTGTTTTAGTTTTAATGGGGAGAAAACGACCACTTCGTCCAGGTCTGATGGAACAACGGTTTAATGGGTGCAGGTTGTCTTGCAAGTGTGTGTTTTGAAAAAGGCATCTTTCATGAAAAAGGTCATCAAATGGTAGTTGTGTTTGAATGATATACGATGCCTTTTTTAAATTGATATATTTTGTCGATGTCTTTATTCCAGTAAAGTATTACCATACCAGCAGGTGATGGCAAAGTTAATTAGACTGATGATGGTTGCTGTATTCAACAAGTTTTGACTACATTAAATTTTCTTTGCTTTTTAAGATAGATGAATCGTTAATGAATTATGGTGTAAACATTTTAACGGTGTTTAATCCATTTTAGCTTGTTATTGGTGGTGGTTGTACCTAGGTTTTATTCTTGCACTTATCTTCTTATCTTATATAATAAAGACGTTACTTCAAAAAAGAAGATGATTACGTCCTACGCGTCATGCATTCAGTCATGCATATTAACCAATGACTTAAATTCTGCCAAGTCACTGGTTTTCCTGGCTAGCTCAGGCAACCCATTCCGTGCTCTAATTTGTCCTAGCATATGGGATGAGGAATGTGCCTTTATCTTTGTGTCTTTCTGAGTATTTTATTAAATTTTGTTTTTGTATTTGAAGATTATGGTTCAGAATTTCTGCAAGATTGTCTTTATGTTTCCTAAAATGACCTTTGTCACCACCTCTCTCCACATATTAAGGTCTTGGGCTATGTCGTCGAAGAAGTCAACATCTATTTCCATTGCTTTGAGGTCCCATTGGATTACATCCACATATCGGAAGTGGTCTCCACAACAGATTTTACAATAGCATTCATTTATTTTAAAAGAGAACTTAATATATTATTAATATATATTAACTTAATATACGGCTTGTCCACGACATTATGTGGAACTCAAAAAGTATGAAACACCCTTTTCAAACCAATGTGGCAGTTATTTCGGTTTCTAGAGGCTTAAAACCGGCAATTAAACAATCAACCTTTTTAGGTTGACGCATTTTCAGGGCAACTAATGCATCTCGGGTAATTTTGTACTCTTTTTTTGCATCGTCTGCTATCATTATGAACAATGACAATAATAGAAAGGACGGCGTATTTGGCGTATTTACATACAAAATGGAGTTCATATAATTCAAACTCGCATTAACTCGAAGTTCCGTTCAAATCGAATTTGTCTTCAAAGTTGTTTTTTCTTCTTTGTCGTTATTTAAAAAAAAAAGATTAATTCGAATTCCGTTATGTTAGGTTCCTAACAATTGGAATAAAATTGAAAAATTGTCCATGCGCTAATCTTCATTTTCACTAATCCATATAACAAATCCACGGTCCATCCTTCAACACGCTGCTATCAATCGATTGCATTACATTTTGTGTGTACTTAGGGTTAGCAGCAGACACAAGCACTTCCAGAGGAGGACAAGAAGGAGGATAAAGCCTTACAAAGGACACATGAAAAAAAAACACAAGAATATGAAAACTTTAAAAACTTAGATTGCACTATTTGATGAAACCATGGAAATTTTGTTCCAGGATGAAGAATTTCTAAGGCTGTAGAACTTTACTATATTTAGTAGTCTATTTCTCAGACAGTATTTTTCCAATCGCACATCATTAGCACTAAAGGAACTTGTGGATCTCTAAAAGCAATACATTTTTTCCTATTGTAGATTACGAGAAAAGTAGCTTTCACTGGAGGGTTATGTCCCTTTTGTACCCACTGAATGCTGATCAGCAGAAACTCCTTTTCCATTTTATTATTATGTCTCAGAATGAAAAAAAAAACAACAACACTAGAAGATCTTGGTTTATTTGAAATTATTTTTTTTTAACATTTTTAAACAAGCAAACACCTGTTCAAGAAGGAGGCTGTCAAATAAATTGTCCCCTTGTTGGTGTAACAGTCCTGTCTATGGGTGAGTTTGTGCAGTTAATCCAGAGATAGGAAGAAACAAACCCGTTTGATGGATGAGACCCAATTGTGAAAAAAGCCAGACATTTTTACACTTTAGGCCAATGCCAGCCGGACACAATCCCAAAAAGGAGGACATAGCCTCTTTTTGCCGGACGTCTGGTAGCCCTATTTGTACGTCATGTGGTATGTTATATCATCATGACTAAGGCGTCCCTTAGCCTAGTCTGGGAGGGGGGGGGTTCAAAGGCTTGCCATCTGACACTCCCAACCCTCTCTCTCACAGTCACGCTCACATCAGACGATGTGTACAATGTTGTCATCACTAAATATAACGTAGCCCTCCAGTTATTTAATTGATAAAGTGCCATTCGAACTTTTAAATTTCAAAACATTATAGCTTCTTTATAACATAGATGAGTGGATAGCACTGATTGCATTATAAATGAAGCTTGGAATAATTTCCCCATTTTTACTGTGAAAAAAAAAAAGGAAAAATATGAACATGAATAAATAAATAATTCAAAGTCAAACTCAAAACATGTTCTTAAACTTTGATAAAGTTGAAATGCCCTAGTTTGATCTTTGAATGTGCATTGAGCATGACATTTGAAACGCTGAGATAAATAAAGTGATGGATCTATATATGTTCACCAGACATATATATATATATATATATATATATATATATATATATATATATATATATATATATATATATATATATATATATATATATATATATATATGTCTATGATATATATGACTATATATATGTCTATATAAAAAGTGGTTTGAGTGCTGGGACAAGTCCCAAAAAGCCCGTGGAGTCTGGGAGCGCATGAGGCGCCCTGACCGCACTTCATCGTGGTGGAGGCTGTCCAGGCCTGAGCAAGCTATTATAGCACAGTGCAGGACAGGCCACTGTCCTGTTGGCTCATATTTCTCGCGGATTTGGCATAATTTTGATTCACGGTGCCCCCGCTGCGGGGAAGAAGAGGAAACCGTGCCTCATATTCTGTTTGACTGCCCCAGACTTGCTGATCTCCGTCTCGACAGGTCTGGGAAACCCAAAATTCTCGACCTGTATTGCGACATTTATGCACTACGCAAGACAGCAGGGTTTCTGTCCAGGGCTTTTGCAAGAGAGGATTTGAGCCTCTCAAGCCTTCACTCTAATGGAGTTTGATGATGATGATAATGATATATATATCTGTCTATGATGTTCACCTTACCGTAAGAGATTTTCTCCCCTGAATTTCCGGGAATGGCGAAGACTAAAATATTCAGAAAGGACAAGAAAACGACCGGAAGTACGACATTGAAAAGTAGAAAATATGGCCGTCTCCTTAAAGACATACTGATCTGTGGAGACATAAATTATACAGCAATGATTAGAAGAAAACTGGGAGAAAGAGGATGAGGTGGAGGGGTGAAACATTTGTACATCGGATGTTCCTGCGACAAACAAGTTCTTCTTGTCTATTTCATTTAGACATAGAAATAGAATGCAACCTACACAGAACTCTGCATTAGTATCCGCTCTTAAATTGGTCGGGATGTCAAACTGGATGGCTTTTAGATCCCATTCGGTAGTGTTGCTGAAGTATTTAGTGATGACAGGTTTCTGAAGGTTAGTGAATCTCAACTGGTTGTATGTATAGGTCATAGACTTCATCTGTGCAGAAGTGAGAAGATTACGCAGTTAAGTGAGAATGGAAAGTCCAAACAATATTTGATTGATTCAATCATTCAATCATAAGTTTGTGACGTTCATCGTGTGAATTGTGACGTAAACGTTTCTCGTTTGTTTGTTTACTGGTTCGTGGTTGATTTAAATTACGCTGGAAAACATTAGGAGGCCATAGGGAGTGTTGACAGTGCGCAGCATTTATTGTGTAGGATTTCAAGTGTAATTTTATAGTGAGGTATACAACCATGTTCTATGGAGGCCGGCATGGGCGTAGCCAGGGTGTGTGTTTTGGGGCTCACCCCCCCCCCCCCGAAATGAAAATCCCCACCCCCACCCCCCCACCTGGCTAGGCCCATGGAGGCCATGTGTACAATATAGCAATACCACATACCATTTGGCTGCTGCGCTGAGTCGGACACTTATCCCGCATGGGACCGCATGCCAAAGGCGATACTTTTGTTGGCGCACATGGATGAGGACGCCGTAACAGAGGTGCGCCCACCCCAGGAAGCACAGTAAGGATCGATTTAGGCTCTTTTTTCCGTCATTGGCATAAAGGAAACTAGCTGGCGGATAACTCACACGAAGACACACATTTGAGGCCCAAAGAAAAGCCGTTGTCGCAGAAGGGAAAAAAAACTTACAGAAACCCCGGCGGACAGCAGCTTTTTCTCTATTACCTCAAATGCCCATAAAACTAGTAAATCCCTGGTAAAAAGTGTATATTCACATTCTATAGACAGTATATATATACAAGTGTAAGACTATGCTTTATAATTATTTAGTAATATTTAAAAATATTTTTAATTTTTATGTCTAGAATCATGCTTTATGCCCAACGCGCTTTATGAACTGGTCAAAAATAAATCATACATTAAAAGGCGAACAAAACTTATTTTGAAAAGCTGCTCTTAATTCAACGCAGTCAGCGTTCTATGGGGAGTGAGATCAAAACCTTTTGTTTGTGTACTGGAATCTCTATCAGTTTTGATGGAAGAGATTGTCGCTACTTAATGAGATATAATTCACGGATCTCTCTGAGAGACATGGATTTACAGATTGCTCAGTTCACTAAGTACTAGGTTATTTCATCCATATAAATTATAAATGCACTGATGACAACGTAGAGCTACCATGCTATTGATTCATGCACTCACAGGGAACCAAGGGCGTGTAAGCATAAGTTCCGAATTGATTAACTTCAATCTTATCCTCATTCGTCTGAAGTTTATTGTTGGCCATTTCTGTGTTCACGACACAACTTTTGGTTGCTGGACTTCGAACTGATATACAGTTGCGAATCATCGACGAAGAAGTGGCATGAAATATTGGCTCTCTTGAAAACATCGTTCAGAGGATAGGCGTACAAAGTAAATAGCATTATGCCTAGAACTGGTCCTTGGGGTACAGCATATTGTACTTACTGTTCTTCTAAGTTCGGTAAATTTAAAACAAGTTAATAAAAACTAAGTGGCAGAAAATCTGGCATTGGGACGCTGACCAGAACAGCATGGGAAGAAGTGATTTTGCAGAAGTGAAATGCAGAGTAGGAAGTTAAGTATCATGACCACCGATGTCTGATTTGACGTTTCGATTGCTCCTTTATAAATGAAGATAATTATGTCTTAACATGAACAGCTAGTAGGACGGCCAAATTCTAACTTGGTGCCATAGTGACGACTGTACGTAGAGAATACCCCACAACCAGGCAGCTCAGTTCTACAACACTTCATATACGCGGATAAGAGGCGTATTTGTTTTTCTAAGAAAAAGTAATTAGGAAAAAATGTGCGCTAACACCATACGCTGAGACGAGATTTCTTTCGAAAATCTGGGTTAAGATTTGATTTGTTTGGTAGAGGCATTCTGGGAAACTATACCCGCAATCAGCGAAGTTCGTAATCAGCAAAGTGCTCATGAACTGATCTGGAACAAGTACATCAATACTGAATAGGAACAAGAAAGATAAAGTTTTAAATGAAACTTAAAAAAAAAGGTTTTTGAGATAGTGTACTATGTTTAAAGTCAAATCATACATTAAGACAGTCATTTACTAACCACTATTGAACAATTATGTTCATCAAATGGATAGTTGTCCATGACAAGCTCACAGGAAACTGTAAACAGGCTCCCTGGCGCCCACATCACAAGACCGCTGCTCTTGACCAGAAATGGCCTGTGGAAAAAAAAGTTTGCCCATAGATCTAGTTCTTTTTTACCCTGATAAATACTTAAAATAATTGTAAATAAGATATGTAATATCATTCATGGCGAAATAAATATTTCCTCTCTCCATATAATCATCTAGTTAGGCTTAAGTTAAAATCAAACATTTCTCCCTCCTCCCCTTTTTTTATAACCCAGAATATTTATTAAGTCGATATGATAATTTAGTCAGATCAGCCTTTTTTTTTTATAATATTATTACAAAGCTTATATTAACTCACTTGGTCTGTCTGGATGGAATCTTGTAGATGCTATTTCTCCCATTTGTCATTCTCGGATCAAGTTAAAACTTTAAACAGTTATTCACCTTTGATGACAACACATTAATCAATACAAAAATGTACCAATTTTTTTTTATTAATTAGAAGTAATTAATTAATTTTGTTTTATATAGAAAATTTAGAATAATCTTGCAGTATTGATATATGTGAAAAAAGTGTGCGGTTCTTTCCCTTACATAAGCTTTTTTTCTACATTTCATTTTTAGCACTTTTTTAAAAATAATTTACTTGTTAATTAATACATTTTAAAACCCATTAATGCCGATATGATTCTACAAATAAGAGAATCTCACGCCATGTCGTCAGCAAACACATCTCTCTTGTCTAAAGTGTTCATCAAAATAACTCTTGGTCTCCAGACTGATCCAGGGTACGGGTGAATAGTTTGTTCTCCGTTGTATTTGTTCGGATCCCAGGCAATGATCTGTTAATAAAAAATAATTTTTATGCCACGAGGCTTTTTTTTAAACGAATTTTGTTGAAAGGAAAGGAGAAATCTACTCAGCCATCTCAACATGTAAATCAAAATCTCATCAAAAAAGTTTTTGTGTAATTATATTTAATAATATATCAGAGGTCAATAATAAAACAGTAGGCCTTTAGTTGTTGGAATCTACGTAGCTTGAAGAGGTGCTTTGAGTTTGAGAACCGCTTTTCTTGGGTATGTCTTATGACGAAGATTTCATTTATATGTTTATTGAGCGTATTTCGCGAATCGATTAAATGCTTTCGCGCTATCCCTCAAGTATAGCCGATCCTAAATATTTAAGCACAGTATTTTTCGTTTGTATGTCTCTATTTGGTATATTTCTTATGTTTGTTTATATTGAGCCCATTACGTATGCATGCCTGTATTTAACATCCGCACGTATGTCCATACCTCATCCATCCAACCAAAAACAAAATATCCGTTGCAGGTAAAACTCTGAGCCAAGTCGTCGATGCCCACGATGGACAAGAGAGCGAATTGAACCACGACTTCCATAATGCTGGACTGGTTTCTCTGGGGCCTAACCTCGGGACGGTAGCTCTCAGGGTTCAGCTTGTCCTCAAGTAGCGTCACAGTTTCCTGATAACTTTGACATTGGACGTCTAAGACCAGGAGGATGACAATATGCGTAGCGACTTTAGCCATGGTTAAATACATACTGAAATGACACCAGTAGAATAAATTAGGTACATCTTATCTTATCTTATCTTATAATTTACAGACGTTACTTCAAAAGAGAAATTATTACGTCCTAAGCGTAATATGTATCAATTTAGTCATGTATGTTAATCAGCGACTTAAAATCTGCCAACTCGTTGGTTTTCCTGGCTGATTCAATCAACCCATTGGCTGCCTGGTTGTGCGGTTTGCGCGCTGGACTGTCGTTCGGATTTATTGACGGTCAAGGGTTCAAATCCTACCCGCTCCCATCCCCCGTCATCCTCCGGGAGGTTTGGACTTGGAAGTAAACTATCTTCAACTCTGAAGGAACATCCGAAACATGTAAAACATTTTACAAACATTTTTACCCATTCCATGCTCTAATAGCAGTAGGCAAGAATGACTACTTATCAATGCCACTAATTCTAATTAAGTGCTTGCTCAGATAATAATAATGCTTTTATATAGCGCTATGGTCCAATCTCATTTCTGGACCAGTGGGTGGAGGGGGGTATCTGGGAAAAGGTTTTCCGTGCTGCCTTTAGGTTACGCTTTAAGCGCACAGTAAACAGAACTCTGCTCGAGTGGGGTGTCGAATCATAGGTAGCCAAGCTAAGCCAAGTTCAAGCATACTTAGCCTCTCGACCACGCTTCCCACAATGCAGTCCAAATATAAATCCATGTCTTGGAGATCTAAGCACGGTAAACTAGTTATAGCTAGCGTTTGTTGTCCTATCAAGTGTACATAATATAATAAATTACTTCAAGTTATCTTAAGTTATGTATTCAAAAAGTATACATTGGATAATTTTATGCCACTTTTAGCACAATTGCTAGGCTCTTCCGTTTGTTGTACAAAGCTCTATCAATATAGGGGAAGTGTTAGAAATTCTTTCTATGACAGAGACGCAACTTAATTGTACTTACCACAAGAAAAACATTAAAAATATAAAAAAAAAAGGACAACACCTTGCTGATACAGCCTATAGAGGGATTGTTTTTCTCTTAATAACTAAATAAATGTTAAATTAAAAAAAAACAACGGAACATTTTTCTTTAAGCGGTAAACTTTAACGATAAAATTTGAAGAAAAATTGTTACTTAAAAAAACAGGGTATATTGAGCATAGTTGAATCAATTAGTTTAGATCAGTCATGTAATTAAATTTGTAATAGATTTAGAGTAACAATTTTAAAAAAGGATTAAATATATAGGCTATATAAAAAAAAGGGAACGACCTGAATTCGAACTCATGGCTCAAGCCTCCTCAAGACGACATTGTAACCACTCTGCTAGTTAAGTTCTTCTGCACATAGAAGATTGTAGAGTTATGTATTGTTTCTATAGTCTCGTCCCATTTCATGTTTGTGTTCACTAAGACCTAGGAGACGACCTATAAAGGGAACTAATTCAGCTTACAACACAACTTCTGTCAAGTACAATTCCTTTCCTTTGTTCGAGTTACCAAATAAAATAATTAATTACCAATAGTTAATTATCTAATTGGTTAATTTGTTTAAAATTGATTCTAGTGTTGTCAGGTAAAGGAAATAACATTGCAATGTTTCAGCTTGACCCGAGTGGGTGTGAGAAATAACGTGTACAAACTTTTTACCAGGCAGACAGAGTGAGTTGATAGAAGCTTTGTAAAAAGAAAAAAGTTAGAACACGAAAAAATAAATATATAATACTTTAAAAAAAAAACAATACCTCCTTTATACAACTTATTGAGCGATTATTTTGCTCTTAATGACTCATGAATGTTAGAGCAAACAATTTTTTTTTACTTTGCCCCCCCCCCTCCGAGAAAAAAAATAATCCTGGTTAAGTGAATGTGTAAATCTAACAAACTTTATAATATTCTGATGATAGACCGTTAGATCTAGACCTAGAAGACGATGCGCAAACTGACCCTGAACATTAGTTTATTAAACTATAGGATGAATGATGCCCACATGCAGAAATACCCGAAGACTTATAGTCCGTTCAATATAAATCATTTCCAGTTGTCTAGCCTAATGTAGATTGATTTCTTGGTATACATTGACACATTAGAACGGTCCAACTCGACTTTTCCCAGTGTTGAGAACGAGGCTAGTAAGTCTTTTCCCAAACATACACATCAACTGTCAAATTTCTTGGAAAAATCGTTAGAGCCGTTTTTGAGATCCGTTACCACTTTCAGTGTTTCTAAGTTCTTAGCCCATACGTCTTAGAGGTATCGTAAAAAAACAACAACAAACAAACAAAGAAACAATTCTTCCATTATGAAACGAATGACGTTTGTAAAAGTGAGTACTTAATGAAGGATACACATATTTTTCCCCGCCTCCTATTTTTCCCCGCCTCCTATTTTCGCTCTCTCTCTCCCCCCCCCCCTTCTGTTGCTCGAGTGTGAATTCGAACACGAGCGTCTATGATGGAAGGCCGACGTGTTTTGCCACTAAGCTATTCAAGTACTTATAAAATAGAAGGTTTAATTAGTCTATTAGTTAGTTAGTTTTAAAATGTTTACGAACTACCTAATTGTCACCTGTCACACGACTCCGATTCAATACATTTTCCATATCAAATAAAATTGATTACTTACGAATAATTGATTAAATGGAGGCGCTGTGGCTGAGTGGTAAAGCGCTTGGCTTGTGAACTGGGCAATCCGGGTTCGAATCCTGGTGAAGACTGAGATTTTTCATTTTGGGATCTTTGGGCGCTTACGAGTCCACCCAGCTCTAATGGGTACCTGACATGAGTTGGGAAAAAGTGAAGGCAGCTGGTCCTTGTGCTGGCCACATGACACCCACCATGGGCCGCAGAAATAGATGACCAAACATCATTTGCCCTATAGATCGCAAGGTCTGAAAGGGGAACTTTTACTTTACTAATCGATGAAATAATGGTCAAATTGTTTTGATTGATTTATGTGTTGTCATGGATAACGAGTTATTGTGCAACGTTTGAACGTGATCCAAGAATGGGGAAAGGCAAAAATAAAGTGGACACGACTTTGACCAGCCAGACGGAGTGACTTGATCAGCAAAGAGGCCTCTGTGAAGATCCGTTTGCTATTCTAGTGTATAAGACTTTGTCAAAGTTTGTTTCAGAACATACTTGTGTAGATAGAACACATGAGGAAATTCCAGGACACACTCTGTATACATGATTTGATGAGCGTCAAAGAAAGTCCAGGACACACTCTGTATACATGATTTGATGAGCGTCAAAGAAAGTCCAGGACACACTCTGTATACATGATTTGATGAGCGTCAAAGAAAGTTCGTACTATTAACTCTTTCTCTCCGAAATTATTTACCACATTCTGGTGGAATCAACGCAGATATCGTCAGTTAGGAGAGAAAGAGTTAAAGACATGCTCCACATACAAGGGACAGGGCCATGAAGGAATATAGGTTCAGATAGTTTCTCTTTTTAGTCAATATTCTGTGTTATGTAATTAAAAGTATTTTCCTGCTAATTTAAAGATTTCTACAAAGTTATGTAGTCAACTCACCTGGATTAGAAACTGCAACAGAAATGTAATTTATACTCTTTTATTATCACCATTACCGTTAATATTTTAATCCAATTCGTTGTTCAAAATAAAACCCACAATTGATCCACAGCGCCTTTTAAAGACATTAAACAGAAAAAAACATTTTTGGAAAGAGCACTGTTCTCCTTTTTTTTATTAAAAAAATTCACATCAATTTCATTTTGTTAAAAGGTCAAGCTAAACCATCCACCGGTTTGCATGTTCATCTCCCCCCCCCCTTTTCCCCACTACAACACACACACATGCATACTTGCACACATTCGAACACTTCACTACAGAATGCTCAGCCATTTTGATAATGAAATGAGATACCTGTTGTTTTTTTACCCCCCCCCCCTCCTCTTTGCTTGAAAGGCTAAAGGTAAAGAATTAAACGTCTCTGATTCAACGTTTACTTCTTCTTATGGTTGTAGTTTTAAAAAACTTCAATAACTTTTAATTCAACCCTGCAAAAGAAAAAAAAAAAGGCAACAGGCTCATTATAACTAAAGACGCCTACTGATTACATTCGCAATAAATGTTTTGCATAATTTTGTTTTCCTGATGCATTGATTGATTTGCAATTGAATAATTAGCACCCCACTAGGAACCACATTTATGGACAGATTGGGTGAACACGTGATTTCATTGTCAACAAAAGTATGTCCACTCTGCAAGACAGGCCTGCATCACACTTAGTTGTTATTTTAACATGTCCTACATTGACCACACGCTGCGTGTCCATGTATTCTGTGTGCAGCTGTGCAAGCTTTGTTCATTAAATATGAGCCAAATTAATTTTTTTCGCTTTAGAAGAAGATCATGGATTGTACGTTCCTTAGAGTGCCAGCTATAATGAAAGTAATAAGAGGCGTCTTAAAAGTTAATCCTCACAGAATATCGGAGGTTTTCATGCAAATCAATAAATAGCAAGTTTTTTAGTGTGTCCGGCTTACAGAATATGGAAATCTTATCTTATCTTATATATTATAGACGTCACTTCATTACGTCTTACGCATTTCATGTGTCAATCTAGTCATGCATGTTAATCAATGACTTAAACTCTGTGAAGTCGTTGGTTTTCCTGGCTGATTCAGGCAACCCATTTCATTCTCTAATGGCACTTGGGAAAAATGAGCACTTGTATGAATTGGTTCTAGCATACGGAATAATAAATGCGCCTCTATCCTTGTGTCTTTCTGAGTATTTATTCAATACAGAAGTGAATGGTTTTCGTGTTAGCATCTCTATTGATAATGTTACAGTAGTAATGATGAGTTGGACAACAGTACTTAAACATTTGTTTGGACTAATAGAATTATCTTATCTTATCTTAAACAAAGTATTTGAGGAAACCATATGCAATATTTTTTGCACTTTTCAGCAGCGTAGAATCAATGTGATTGTCAAAAGAACTGAGCCGAAGGCTCTTCGAGTTCTAGGCGTGTAAGCCTGCTTGAACAACCGTTCTGTCTGGAAGAGGTCCAAGTCAATGTCTATGTAATGAATTGCTATTTCCAATATATCTGGCACTCCAGGCGCATGGACTAGAACGTAGGGCCGAAGGTCGAGTTCACCGGGAACCTCCGCCATTTTCCTATGTTGTGCCAAGCTAACCGTGCAGGACTCGCCATTAGTGTAACGGTCCCTTGAGGAACGGCGCATGGATTATCGACAGGGACGTGGAAGTTCTCTTTCAACTCATCCGTGCTACGGGAAAGCTCTAGCATTCCCTTGGATACTCCCACAGGAGTTTTGTTTCGCTATTCATTTAGCTTAATTACTTCCTCAAGGAATCCTTTCTACCCGGGTGCCACGTTGCGGTAGAATAGCGTAGCCGAGGCGTAGAATCCAGCTTCTTAGCTCATTCGCTTGTAGAACAAATTTGTTTAAATTAGTTGGCAACAGTAATCTTTCAATTTTGTCTGTTTTTCTAATTCTTCCTCTTGTCATTTTCTTACGTTTTTTTGTTCTCTTTCTATCGTTAGGACTTTTCTTTTCTCTTCCTAAATTTTAATTTTTAAACAGGGACAGATTACTCTGATTAACTTTTGGTACGAATAAAACGACTAGCTTGTTTTCATTGAATACATTTTTTTTCTTTAAAATTAAATTAATGCAACACATTTTCATCCTTAAAATTAATTGAAAAAAAAATCGATTTCATTTGAAAACAACTTTATTTGTCTTTATAAAAAAAAAAAAAGAGTTCAATATCACCATTTTTAACTTTTCGAATGCGTAGAGATCATTAGACCCTTGCATCAAAGCCAGCCCCCATTTCCTGTTACATCTCGATAGTATTGATAAAATAGAGTCAATAAATGTTTTACTTTAATCACTGCATTGAAGTTAAGTTCTGCGTACGTCACTGGATATGACTGAAATTAGTTGACTGAAGTCAAGTTCTAAAAGGTTAAGTTGCTCGTTTGAATGAAAAAACAAAATTGATAAAAATGTACAAAGCGAAACCATTACAGACATAGGAGATATCTTTTTGTCGTTGCTCTCAAGAGAATGAAGATAGCTAGCTATTTTAAGGTAAAGAAGAGTTTTAATGAGCAAGTATAAGCACTTTCCTATTTCACGCAATATATATTTTTTATTGAAGCTGACAGACAAAAGGACGCCTGCAGGGCTGAAGCACCATTTGCCGCCCTAAACGCCTCTTGTGTATCTAGAGTTTAAATTGGCAGAAGTAAAACTAAAAACAAGCAAAATGAAAAAAAAAATACTTGAAAAAAATTAACCTAGGAGAAGAACTATACGTTTTAACTATATAGAATTTATTTTCAATTTTTCAATATTAAACAAAATAATTAATGGCTTACAAATTAATAGACTAATTTGTAAATCTTTTAATAGATTCGTGCTTTGTTAGGTACAATACAAATTATGTAAAATTTCAACTTGATCCGATAATGGGTGTGAGAGAAATAACGTGTACAATTAACTAAGAGGAGAGAACCCCAGATATTTAGTCATATCTCTTAATACTGAAGCATTCATTTTCTCTTTTGTAATCAAGCAAAATAATTCATTAACATTAATTCGCCCTAGGCGGGCTGAATTTGGTGGCCCCAAAGAAATAGAAAAAAAAAATGAACAGCAAAAAAATAAAAATAAATAAAATTACACATTTTATTAAAAAACCTAGTGTACGCCAACAATAACATTGAAGACAAGTTTCGTTATTTCTTCTCTAAAAATATTAATACTAGACTGAGGCCCTAGGCGGCTGCCTATTTTGCCTATGCCTAAGCCGGCAATGGGTGACTTTAAGCAACGATTCTCAACTTGGAAAGATTTCTTTCTCGCTTTAGGACTTGGTGTTTCCCTGAACTTGAAGCATTTAGTATTATGAAGTCATAAAAGTAAAACGAATTATTCGAATCTAACAGACCGCCAGAAAACAGATGCGATACTAAAGAATCGCACGGGGGTGACACCCATCATGAGGAGGTGACACACACAAAAAAAAAGGAAAATAAGCAACTAATTTAAAAATGGTATTCTTTTATTTGCTTGCAGAAGCAGCCATTAAACCCTTCATGACAGATATAAGTTATATTGGAAAACTCGGCCCGGTAGCTGAGTGTTAAAGCGCTTGGCTTCCAAACCTTGGAAGTCCTGGGTTAGAATCCTGTTGAAGGCTGGGATTTTTAATTTCGGGATCTTTAGGTCGCTTCTGAGTCCACCCATCTGTAATGGGCACCTGACTTAAGTTGGGGGAAAGTAAAAGCGGTTGGTCGTTGTGCTGGACACATGATACTGCGAACTGATTTCAAACAACTCTGGG
Source organism: Biomphalaria glabrata (assembly GCF_947242115.1). NCBI lineage: Eukaryota > Metazoa > Mollusca > Gastropoda > Planorbidae > Biomphalaria > Biomphalaria glabrata. The sequence goes on along the minus strand of NC_074718.1, from coordinate 38,146,469 downwards.
TATTTTTTATTAAACAGCAATGTCTATCATAAAGGCAAGTGTAACCGCTAACCAAACAACAAAGAATATAACAAAAGAAACCAAGTCAATATATTTTCCGATTAGTTTGTACTTGTTCCTGTTCACGTTATCTCCCTTTTGATTGAACTCTTGAGCCGGTTCATACGTTGGAGGGGAAGACTCGGTAGAAACTGTAGAGACAACGCTGGCTTGGGTTTTAAATATTTTTTCTGGGTTCTTTGCAATAGTGTCTAACAAAGCTGGGGTTTTCTTGGTCGTATTTTCTGGAGCTACTGCTCGATGCATATGTTTTATCTTTGTGAAAGCAGATTGAAATCCTTTCTTGGCTTTGATATGTTTTTCTTCTTTCTGTAAAGATAACACATTGTAGAATGTATGCATTATTTACCATAGCAATAGCATCGAAGTATTTTTAAACATTTGGGCCTTTTCAAATTAATGATATAATCTAATTAATATTAATTAATAATCAAACACCCACAAATAAATCAATAAATCGATAAAGATATTTTCCAATCAAATAAGGTATAGGTTATGCATTAAATGACCAGACCTCTTCTTTGTGGTAGATATAAACAATGATGATGCTGTCCACTACTGTCAGCACCGAGATAGCCAATAATATAAAGAGGTAAATGGTCACTCTGGGGAGTGTTGATGACCTAGGCAGCATTCCACTGATAATACTCATGAATACAGACAGGGCCAGCAGAACAGTGATGCCTGGACAGAAAATCAAAAAAGAGAAATTTCTAGAAGTATATACTCTTATATAATTCCCCTCCCTTTTTTTGTTACTCTTAATGGACCCCATTCACCAATCATAAACAAACAACATTTTGCCACGTGGTTCTCTATATCTTCTATACAAATTACGCAATCCATAAAGGCTATCACGTGATACGTAATTTTCATTGATTTATCAATATTATCACGTGGCTAAATGTTGTTTGTTTACGATTGATGAATGAGGTCCATTATCAATGTGTGACAATATGAACACCAATAGATCTTGATATCTTGATGTGGTGTAATAAGTAAGAAAGTTGTTTCACTTTCAGACCTTGCGATTCTTGGGGCAGATAAAGTTCGTTTTTTTTCTATGCCTGACGTTTAACAATGTGGTCACGTGGTCAGCACAACGGTTTGCTACTAATGTCAGGTACTAAGAATCTCAAAAGTTCAAAATACTAATGAATCCTGGATTTGAGCATAGGACCCCTCGGTTTGAACGCCAAGCTCTTTAACATTCGACCACCACACCCTAAATCTGGTAAAACAGAACTCTTTATATGTTAAAGCTATTTATTAAACCAAACGCCAAATGACATAAAATAAAACTTTTTGTATGGTTTTGCAATTTAGTAAACCTATAATGATAAATGCTTAAAAATCTTGTAATGTAACCAACTTGCTGACATTATGTTCTACAAGTTTTGACTGGGGCAAGAACTCTACATATTAATCAGAAACAATATTAAGAAAACTTGAATATATATTGTATCTACGTTGTAAAAAAAGGAGAACTATGTAATGCACAAATTGTAAGACAAATTTCCTTACGGATAATAAAGATTATTATTATTATGTTAGAAATGAACGAGTAGTCATTCTCTGGCGCTGCCAGGGTCGAATTTCGCTAAAGAGAAACAAAAGTCATCGTAGTCCCTTTAACAGTTTCCACTGAGGAATTTTCTGGTGATGTGGCAGGTCTGCAGCAGTACCGCCCTCTGACAGGCAACGAAGATGTTCCTAGGAATGTTAAGGGCCTTGAAGGTGTCTGTGAGTTCAGTTGTTATTATCCCCTCGGTTGATATAACAATGGGGTATATTGTTATTTTGGACAATTTCCATAGACGCTTAATCTCCAAGCCTAGGTTCCCATATTTTCTCTGTTTTTCTATCTCAGTTTTTCTTAAATTATGAGACAGTGGTACGGCGATATCGATAATGGTAGCGGTTTTTTCTTTTTTATCGATGAACAGCAGATCCGGGCGATTGAAATCTACCGTTTTGTCGGTCAGAATAGGCCTATCCCAGTACAGCAGATGTTCAGTAGACTCGAGAACCTCTTGCGGAGAGTATTTATAATAAGGGGGAGTGTCCTTACCGATCAATTTGTACGTCAAAGCCAGGTGTTGGTGTATTAACTTTGCAACTTGGTTATGGCGACCTAGGTAGGCTGATTCTGATAGGGCTGGACATCCTGCCATAATGTGTTCAATCGACTCGCCCACATTTTCGGCATTTGTCGACAACATTGAGTTTCAGGATATGCTTCTCGTAATTTTTTGTCCTGATTACTCTGTCCTGTATTGCTGTAACAAAGCCTTCTGTTTCAGGGTAGAGATGACCTGCTTTGAGCCATGTTAAGGAAGCAGCCTTGTCGATGTTGTCCCCATGTAATGAAGCCGGAAATTTTCCGTGGAGTGTTTTTTCTTCCCATTGGCGAATCTCATGCCCTACGTCGTCCAAACCGATATTGACATCAGCATTGTGTAGGTTCAGAGGGGTTGCATCGGAGTCGTATTTCCGTAGGAAGGAAACTAATTTGTTGCTGGAGGCGAGCAGTTTTGATCGTATTTTTAAAACTTGCATCTTACACAATTTGAAGATGTTCTGCAATCCACGACCCCCATCCTTCCTGGGCAGGTATAACCTTATGGTGGAGGACTTGGGGTGTAGGCATCGAAACTTGGTTAGTAATTTTCTAGTGAGTCTGTCAATGTCATGTAGGTCGGTGTCAGTCCATTTGATCACACCGAACGTGTAAAGGAGCACAGGGACGGCCCAGCTGTTAATTGCAGTGATGAGATTACTGCCAGACAGTTTGGTGTTGAGGATTTTATTAACTCTTTGCCTATATTTGCCAAGAAAGTCCTCTTTTAATTTCTTATGGTTTATCTTGGCATTCTGGTTTATTCCAAGATATTTATAAATAGAGGCGGAGTTCAATTCCTCGATGCCTTCAAATTCAATGTTGGTGTTCGTTGCCTTGCCCTTTTTAATGCTTATGATGCCACACTTGTCCAGGCCAAAAGACATACAGATATCGTCACTAAAGCATTTTACCGTTTTGATTAAGGTGTGTAATTTTTGCTCGGTTTCTGCATATAGCTTTAGATCATCCATGTATAATAAGTGGGACACACATTTTGTACATTTAGTGTCAACCCTAAAACCGTTTGTAGAGTCTTGGAGTAATGTAGATAGAGGATTAATCGCTAGGCAGAACCAGAGTGGAGATAGTGAGTCACCCTGGTATATACCTCTTCTTATGTGCACAGAACCTAGTTTATCACGATTTAGGTGCAGGTTTATCTTCCAATTATCCATACAGACTTTCAATAGTTGTTTTATTCTTGGGTTGATTCTATGGATGTCCAGGGTTTTTAATAGCCAATCATGCGGAACTGAATCGAAAGCTTTTTTGTAGTCGATGTAACACATGTGTAAATTTCTCTTTCTTCTATTAGCTTGATGCAATATAATACCATCTATAGTTAGCTGTACTTTACAGCCCATCGACTCTTCAATGCAACCTTGTTGTTCATCCGCTAGTAGCTTATGGGCAGAACAAAATTTATACATTTTACTTTTTAAAAGTGAAGTTAATAGTTTATACACCACTGACAGACAAGTGATAGGGCGATAGTTTGATGGTTGGTTCGGATCCCCTTTTTTGGGGAGAAGAGATGTTCTCCCTTCAGTGAGTTCTAACAGCATTGAAGACGGTTCTGATATTAGCTCGTTAAAACTTGATGTTAGTGGTGCATGTACGGCTGTAAGTTTTTTCAGCCAAAAGTTGTGTATATTGTCCGGTCCAGGAGCAGTCCAGTTGTGGGTTTTCGAAATAGCTGCGGAGACTTCCTCAGCTGTGAAATCCTCATCAGGCATTTCTGGTATTAGGTTGTTTTTAGTTTGGATTTCCTCGATCCAGTCAGCCTGCACATTGTAATGTAGTGGGTCGGACCAAAGCGCCGCCCAGTAGTCGGTAAAGGAGCCGTGTTTAGTGCTATCAATGGTTTGAATTTTGTCAGCACCATTATCAGCTAGTTTACGGAAGAACTGTTTTCTCATGTGCTGAAATAAAGCGTTATGCTCCTTTCTTTTGGTGGTTTCGTTGTAGCGCTTTAACCTAGCTCCCTTTAGTTTAGCTTTCTGTCTCAGAGTATCTTTCAAACATAAGAGTCGTGCGTGGCTATCACAGTCCGTCAATTATTATTATTATTATTATTATCTAAATAAATGAAGATATCAGCTTGGTTTAATTTGTGCTTTGAAAAGATGATTACTGTCTAAACATTCGTATGCTACGTTAATTGTGGTCTGTTTTTTTGACATAAATTTACAAAAAATGAGCTAGTGAATTGATATATGGGAATCAGAGATTTTTTTGTTGACATAAATAAAAAAAATGAACTAGTGAATTAACTAAAGGGAATCAGAGTTATTTTTTTTTTTTACATAAATAAAAAAAAAGTTTGAGTTTGTGAATCGACAAAAAAAAAAGGGAACCAAGATGGTCTGATGGGACAATGTATAACCTACCGTAACCAATTTTCTCCCCCGACTCTACTGGTATGGTAAAGACCAGGATGTTTAAAAAAGACAGAAACACAACAGGCAGCACGATGTTCAACATGAGGAAGTAAGGACGGCGTCGTAGGACCAGGACAAACTGAAAATAAAAATATACACAAAACAATGAGAACTATAATCTTTTTAGATACATTTAATATCAAGATCAATGGGGAAAAAAATGAACATGCATCTCAATTGCTGTTGTTATGGGCCAATCTAATCTGACTTCGACTATGTATCAATTATTACTTAACATTAGCCACAGAACATTACAAGTTGAATATAGTTGATAACAACATTCAGACTTTATTAACCACTGGGAAATCCGTCCTCTTCCTAAAACGTCGTAATATCTAATTACTATTCAACTACTATTCAAAACACAACCTACTTCTAACATAACGCCATGTTGTTCTCCTGTTCACCTAAGTCTACGTCATTAGTCTGTCTCACTACGTCTTACTACGTCACCACTTTTACTGTCGCTAAAACTATACACAATATATTTATCTAACAAAACTAACCTACTCTCTAAACTAGTACATTACACTGTCAAAGAATTTATGTGAGGGTCAGCCAAAAAACCTAGTTTTTAATTTAAAAAAAAATATATCAAGGTGTTGAATTAGAAATAAATAAAAATGACGCACATAAAACAAATTGAAAAGCTTTTAAAATGTCCGCATCCAGAGATATCTACGCCAAAAATATAGTTCCTTATTTTGTGTCCGGTTATTGTGTATTTACTTACGTCTACGGCAGAAAGATTGGCGGCCCCTGCAGAAATATTAGAAACTTTCATAGTGGAATCAATAAGCTCCCACTCTCCGTTGGAATTGAAATAGCTGGTTCCGACTTTGGCGTCAGGATCTGTGTAGAACTGCATCTCGTCTGATGAAAGTGACATGGCTACCAGCTTAAGGTAAAAGAAATTTATAACTTTATATTTGATGTGAAATACATGACTTTCAGAGTTTGTAAAACTAATGTTTATGTATTGTATTGAACTAATGATGTTATGACTTATAAGACGAGACGATTTTTTAAATAATTTTATGAAATCGATGTGAAAGTTCCCAAAAGGGGAATAGACGCTATTGGTTTTGTGTGGTCTGTGTGTCCGTCCGTCTCGTTTAGATCTCGTAAACTAGAAAAGATATTGAAAATCCGACACCATGTTGTTTTTTTTTAGACCTTTCAAAGTTCTGAAACAACGGCTACTTTTTTCTTTACTAAAAGCGAACATTTTAATTTTTAAAATCAAATATGCAAGCATTTTTTTTTCATAAAAATACATCATTTTTACAACAATACAATATTAATAGTAACAAACACGGGAGGCTATTTAGTAAGGGGGACAACGGTTTTAGATTTTTTGTCAACAATTTTTTTTTACTTATGTATTGCTAAGTTAATTAAGTTCAGTCATACTAACTACTACATTAAAAAAAGTTGTAATTTTTTTTTAAAGAGAAAAAAAATCTATTTAATGTGCATTTAAGTGGAACATAATTTATAGGAACAATTAATAAGTAGTTTTTCATATTATCGCGTGAACTGCAGTGCTAGCCTACCTCAACAGAACGCCAAACTAAAGGATTTTTTTTACGAAATGTTTTTTCCCTTGAGGCTTTGAATAAGAGATTGGCCCTTTACAAAACAATTAGATCAATTAAATGTCAGCTAATCATTATATTACGTCAGTTAGACCAGATTCACATCTAACTTCACCTACACTTTCACCTATACCTTGGTCTGCTGAACCTTTGGGGCACCACATAAGATCGGTCAACCTTCTTTCTCCATTCTTTTCAGTCATTTGCCTTTGAATGAATTTCATTCTGATATTCTTTCTGAAAATATGAAGCCTGCCTTTTATCTGCCTGGGTGGACCACTTGGGGGCCGATTTTGAGTTTGTCTTTCTACACAAACTGTCTTTGTAATCTTGTTTTTTTTAAATATAAATTCGATATTTACTTAATGCTAAAACAGTGGAATTTCAAAGAGAGAGCATAGAGAATGATCATATTTCAATCACCTAGACTAAACAAAATATAAAGGCCGTTTATTTCCAGTTGTTGGGAGAGGAGTAATGTTGACTGCTTGGTTTTATGTTGTGCGCTCATGACCGTCATAAAAGTCCCACATTAGAGCTCTGTAGGAGATCTTTGGCTTAATATTAAGATGTTGTATTTGCCTTGCAACCAAGAGTAAATATGTCAAGTTGCCCTTTTAGACTTTGTCGATCGTGTGAACAGGGAGGAGGGAGGGTGTCATGTGACCAGCACCAAGACCAACCGCTTTTTCTTTCCTTAACCAAGTTCAGTTACCCACTGCCAGATCTTATAAATCTCAGTATTCCAGGTGATCAGAACTCGAGTGCCCTCTGTTCTAAACCAGACTCGGCCACCACACCCTTTGAAAGACTTAATGAATAATGGCGTGTGGAGATGGATATGGAATGAAATTAATTGAAATATTTTTACCACAAGAAATGTCAAATAAAGTCTTCCCTCATGCCCATTCAATATTAGTTAAAAAATTTTTATCTAGCGCTACTTTCTTGCTTATAGCATGCTCAGACCGCTTTGGTACAGTCTCATTTGTGGACCAGTGGGGGAGGGGATATCTGGGAGAAAGTTTTTCCTTGCTGCCTTTAAACGCTCAGTAACATAACAGTAAACACAACTCTGCTCGAGTCGGGTGTCGAACCTCGAGCCCCCTTCAAAGGTAGCCAAGCTAAGCCAGGTTCAAGCGTACTTAGCCTCTCGACCACAGACTTAATGACCAATACATCTAGTGAATCTAGAGTCTAATCCATATTATCTACTCATACTAACGATTTTGCAGTTGGTCTATTTGAAGGTATCAGACCTGGTCCATTGCCTCGACCAAATTATTTCATCGATTCAGACAGAGACATGCTCTGCAATCCCACCGGTTCAATACATTACGGTTTTAAGGTGGAAGTGAAGGATTTGTTCTCTCCCTTCTTTGTAGGCTACATACTCTGGAGATTTCCCAAAAGTATTGACAGGAAATTGATTTATTTGTTGCTAGTTCTAAAAAAAACAACTATTACGACACCAACTATTTTAAGTCCTATGCCAACACAATGGTACGCCCCTTTCCCCTCACCCACACGCACGTCCTATGCCAACACAATGGCAAGCCACCTTCACCCAAACACCCAAACGCCATCCCAGTCCTAATTCTCACAAACGTCGCCTTTACAAATACAAGGTCTTTGAACACATACTCTTTAGCTAGACTAATATTTGGAGAGTTAGTAGACCCTGGTCTAGAGAAAGAGAGAGGAGATCCGAAATCAATAATACTCTAACTTCTATTTTTTTCCCTTGTTTCAACATTAAAGATTATAAAATTTGGTTGTAATGAAAAGACATTTTGTTCATTCAAGCTTTTACTAATTACTGATTTGTATGCTGTTGGCTGAAGTATTTTTTTTTATTCCATTGAAAAATTTGTTCCATAAAGCCAATTCGAAATAGCCAATTAAATAAAAGTTACACATACAAATGCGTGTAGGTATGTTTCTGCAGTGCTAAAATGTAGGCAGACTTTATCATGTTCCTTTAGGGGAAAAAAAAAGCTTATCAATATTTCTTTTATTTTGTACACAGGATTCACCAAAAAGGCTGCTATTTAGGCCTATAGGTTTTCCGGTTGTATGAACGTATTATTTGTTTTGATTGTCGCAAATTAATTTCGCATTTATAAGGGTCATAATTATTGCTAGTGTTAAATGGCATAGCCCCCCCCCTCATCAGATAACGAGCCTCGAGGTCTGGTACTTTTTGTCCTTTGGTGCCCACAATAAGAATACCTGGCGTTTTTAGGCAAAGTACGAAGTGCTTCACCATTTCCTACTTTGTCTAGGCATTCTATGAAATGTTTAGGCATTCTATAGAATGACTACATCTACGTAAGGCTAAGTATAAAATGTCTTATTAATAAAGTTATTTCTAATAAAAAATATATCGTATGTTCTCGTATATAACCCGCGGGTGATACAAGTTTAGACGAACGAATGGCAGATGTGCGGGGTTTACAACATTTCAAAATGTATTTTACTCATAAACATAATGCAAACTATGGACATACCGGTGGGCTCTTGATACCTCCTATAGTTCGTTGTGTGGTTGTGAAATTTACATTGAAAAACAAAATGCTGGGCTCCGCATGTTTTATTTCCAATGTTGATATAACGATCTAGTTAATAGTAATAGTTGTTTTGTAAAAAAAAAAAAAATAGAAGAGAGGCCTTGCAAGCATCTATTGAATTGGGCCCCGCAGTTCGTAAGGCCGGCCCTGCTGTCAAGCTGTGCAAAGAATCAACATCGTTCCGACAATCAGATACGCTTAAAGCTGATACTTTCTAAGTAAGTGTTGCTCTTTCAAATAATTCACATTTAATTATCAGGACTGGAACCGGCAGCTCGTTGCCACGTCGCAGATCGTAACGCTGCAAATGGGCAGTGAAGACCAATAATTCATTGCCTAGTCACAGGTTTTACGTCAAGACCTGTGACGTGGCAACGAACTATTGTTCTCCAGCGCCCACATGTTGCGACGTCGCAGGTCAGTGTTGAGGCCTACTATTAACTATTGGTCTCGCTGCAACTTGATCCCACTTGGATATAATTCACAACAAATATAAATCTAGATGTACTGAAACAAAGTAATACATTGACTTTGCGTGATCAAGTCCTTACTTGTATGGCACAGGTCTGTTCATCAAATGGGTAGTCGACCATGTTGAGCTCGCAGGAAGCTGGGAAGAGACTTCCCGGGGCCCAGTTGACTAAACCGCTGGCGAACACAAAGACAGGCCTGAAACATTGAATCAACATCATTGTTTTTGTTTGTTTACTTATTGAGCTACTCAAACATAGTTGCATTAACCTACCATTTGTTTTTACGTGGAAACAAAAGACGCGCCTCATCAGGGTACCAACACAGAAAATTATTGACCTTAGCGCGAGCTAGCTTACGGTATAGCGCTGTTAACATACATTATTTAGGCTCATTGCCCTTATGAGAATATAAGGCACACACATAAAACAGTAAAAAAGGAAAACTAATAAAAAAAATGTCTTGAAACTGTCTTAATTTTTAAACAAATCTAGTATTTCCTCTATCAGACCTTGCGACCTATAGGACAGATGATGTTAAGGTCATCTGTTGTTTTTTTTAGCCAATGACATCCGAACGTGGGGTCCTGAGTTTGACTCTAGGTGAAGACTGGGATTTTAAATTTCGCCACTGAGTCTACCCAACTCTAATGGGACCTGACTTTAATTCGGGAAATTAAAGGGGGCTGGTCGTTGTGCTGGCCACATGACACCCTGCTCGTTAACTGTCCAAAGAGACAACTGACCTTAAAACCATCTGCCCTATAGATTGCAAGGTCTAAAAGGGGAACTTTACAAAGCAATAACAACAAAAAAACAGCACCCCCCCAAAAAAAGAAAAACAAAACAAAAAAAACAAAAAAAAAAAAAGGAAGTGTTTATTTTCAATTTACATTTTTTCTTTGGTAAATAAACTTGAGTGTTGTTGATAATGGTCTGAGGCGAGGTTTTCTTGAAAAAACAACAACAAACAAAAGAAAAACAAACTAATTAGCTATACGCAAATACTCATCTACATTGACCAATTGTTTATTTACGTTTTTCAAACTTACGCTTTATCGTCATCAAACAAGTCTCTGTCTCCAAGTGTATTGCGTAGCACAACTCTTGGTCTCCAGATATCTTCTGGTAGTGGATGGATCAGGAACTGACCACCGTAGTTACCAGGGTTCCAAGCAACCATCTATAAAACAACAACAATCGAAACTTTATCCACGATCTTTGCTTCAATGATGTCACCCGTACTTACCTAAAGAACACGCACCTACCTCGTCAATCCAGGTAAAGAAGACAAAGCCGTTAGAAATGAAACTTTGCGCTATCTCGTCCACTTTGACTATGGCCACTATCTGAAACCCTACAAGAACTTTCAATACATTGTCCTGGTTCTTGATAGGCCTGACCTCTGTGTGGTAGTGGTCACTGCCCAGTTTGTCCCTGAAGATATCCATAGTGTTCTCATAAGTGGCTCCTGACACAAGAGTCCCAATCAAAGTCAAGCTTAAAGCGTAGAATATAAAGCACTTTGAGAAACACATAGCGACGTCTCGATTTCTTCTTTGATTGTTTCTATTTACATATAACAGTTATTAATAACACTTATTTAAAAATATATTTAAGTATTTAGTTCTTTGTTTTAATCGTATTGGTTTACATTAACTGACAACTTTATACAAAGTATATCGAATATGTGGCAAAGATTATAAGATAACTTCATTTATATCTTGATTCAATCACAAAAGCAGTTACATATGTCCAAAAAAGTCCAATCTCAATAGCGAGTGTAAAGGTAGTAGATCACTTGAGTAATAGTCAATGCATTCTATAGCAGTTAAAAATATTAACTATTTCTTTTCTCAATGTTTACAAATCAATGACAGAACAGTATGGAATACAGATGAAAAAAATCTATTTTTTTCCTTTACGTACGAAACGGTATCGCGTTGATGTGCTCACGTAGTCGTGGAGTAGACCTACATCAATACAACATGCATTTCACATCTAGTGATATCCGGCAATTAACACAAAGTAATCGATCAACTGAACATTGTCTAAGAGTAGGCCTGTGCTGTCCACAGCCTGAAACTTTGGGTGGGAGCACCTGGAATGGAATCATTTCTTTGGGATAACTTGATAGCTTGCCATCAAACATCAAGAATCGTTAATCAACCATTAATTTGATTTTCAAGTACTGGGTATAATCGACTCGGGAAATATTTGAACTAGGGAAAACTAGCACACTATTAAATGACTCTCAGATAGGAAATAGAAATGCATTGTTTGAGGTATAAAAGTCGATGAAAATTCTTGTGTTTTTAAATTGATTAAAGGGATAAAAAAAATACAGCGTTTGTAATACTACTACAACTACTACTACTAATACTAATAAATACTCTCCGCAAGAGGTTCTCGAGTCTACTGAACATCTGCTGTACTGGGATAGGCCTATTCTGACCGACAAACGGTAGATTTCAATCGCCCGGATCTGCTGTTCATCGATAAAAAAGAAAAAAACGCTACCATTATCGATATCGCCGTACCACTGTCTCATAATTTAAGAAAAACTGAGATAGAAAAACAAAGAAAATATGGGAACCTAGGCTTGGAGATTAAGCGTCTATGGATATTGTCCAAAATAACAATATACCCCATTGTTATATCAACCGAGGGGATAATAACAACTGACCTCACAGACATCTTCAAGGCCCTTAACATTCCTAGGAACATCTTCGTTGCCTGTCAGAGGGCGGTACTGCTGCAGACCTTCCACATCACCAGAAAATTCCTCAGTGGAAACTGTTAAAGGGACTACGATGAATTTTGTTTCTCTTTAGCGAAACTCGACCCTGGCAGCGCCAGAAAATGACTACCCGTTCATTTCTAACATAATAATAATAATAATGAACTAGTTTCCTTCCTACGCAAATACTACTCCGATGCGACTCCTCTGAACCTACGAAATGTTGATGTTAATGTCAGTTTGGACGACGTAGGGCCTGAGATTCGCCAATGGGAAGAAAAAGACTCCACGGAAAATTCCCGATTTTATTAGATGGGGACAACATTGACAAGGCTGCTTTCTTGGCATGGCTCAAAGCAGGTCATCTCTACCCTGAAACTGAAGGCTTTGTCACAGCAATACAGGACAGAGTAATTAGGACAAAAATTACGAGAAGAATAGCCTAAAACTCAATGTTATTGACAAATGCCGAAAATGTGGAAATGTGGGTGAGTCAATTGAACACATAATGGCGGGATGTTCAGTCCTATCGGAATCCGCCTACCTAGGTCGCCATAACCAAGTTGCAAAGCTAATACACCAACACTTGGCTTTGACACACAATTTGATCGGTAAGGAAACTCCTCCATATTACAAATACTCACCTCAAAAGGTTCTCGAGTCTACGGATCATCTACTGTACTGGGATAGGCCTATTCTGACTGACAAAACGGTAGATTTTAATCGCTCAGATCTGTTCATTGATAAAAAAGAAAAACCGCTCCCATTATTGACATCGTTGTACAACTGACTCATAACTTAAGAAAAATTGAAATGGAAAAGGAAAGAAAATATGGGAACCTAGGCTTGGAGATAAAGCGTTTATGGAAGTTATCCAAAATAACAATATACCCAATTGTTATTTCAACGGAGGGGATAATAACAACTGACCTCATAGATACCTTCAAGGCTCTTAACATTCATAGGAACATTCTCGTTGCCTGTCAGAGGGTGGTACTGCTGCAGACCTGCCACATCACCAGAAAATTCCTCAGTGGAACCTGATAAAGGGACTACAATAAATTGTGTTTCTCTTTAACAAAACTCGACCCTTGCAGCACCAGAGAATGACTACTCGTTCGTTTCTAGCATAATAATAATAATAAAAGTAATTGAAAGTGAGAAAAAAAAAAACATATAAAAACCTAAGCTTAGAGATAAAGAAATTAGGGAAATTATTTAAAATTACAGTATACCCTTGCTTTGTTAGGGCACGATTTGGACTTAGTTATGCAATGACACGACTATTAAAAACAGGACTAGGATTTTAGGAAGAATAACGAAATGTAAATAGAGACAACTTCTGTGCTTTGTTAGGGCACGATTTGGACTTAGTTATGCAATGACACGACTATTAAAAACAGGACTAGGATTTTAGGAAGAATAACGAAATTTAATAGAGACAACTTCTGTGCTTTGTTAGGGCACGATTTGGACTTAGTTATGCAATGACACGACTATTAAAAACAGGACTAGGATTTTAGGAAGAATAACGAAATGTAAATAGAGACAACTTCTGTGCTTTGTTAGGGCACGATTTGGACTTAGTTATGCAATGACACGACTATTAAAAACAGGACTAGGATTTTAGGAAGAATAACGAAATGTAAATAGAGACAACTTCTGTGCTTTGTTAGGGCACGATTTGGACTTAGTTATGCAATGACACGACTATTAAAAACAGGACTAGGATTTTAGGAAGAATAACGAAATGTAAATAGAGACAACTTCTGTGCTTTGTTAGGGCACGATTTGGACTTAGTTATGCAATGACACGACTATTAAAAACAGGACTAGGATTTTAGGAAGAATAACGAAATGTAAATAGAGACAACTTCTGTGCTTTGTTAGGGCACGATTTGGACTTAGTTATGCAATGACACGACTATTAAAAACAGGACTAGGATTTTAGGAAGAATAACGAAATGTAAATAGAGACAACTTCTGTGCTTTGTTAGGGCACGATTTGGACTTAGTTATGCAATGACACGACTATTAAAAACAGGACTAGGATTTTAGGAAGAATAACGAAATGTAAATAGAGACAACTTCTGTGCTTTGTTAGGGCACGATTTGGACTTAGTTATGCAATGACACGACTATTAAAAACAGGACTAGGATTTTAGGAAGAATAACGAAATGTAAATAGAGACAACTTCTGTGCTTTGTTAGGGCACGATTTGGACTTAGTTATGCAATGACACGACTATTAAAAACAGGACTAGGATTTTAGGAAGAATAACGAAATGTAAATAGAGACAACTTCTGTGCTTTGTTAGGGCACGATTTGGACTTAGTTATGCAATGACACGACTATTAAAAACAGGACTAGGATTTTAGGAAGAATAACGAAATGTAAATAGAGACAACTTCTGTGCTTTGTTAGGGCACGATTTGGACTTAGTTATGCAATGACACGACTATTAAAAACAGGACTAGGATTTTAGGAAGAATAACGAAATGTAAATAGAGACAACTTCTGTGCTTTGTTAGGGCACGATTTGGACTTAGTTATGCAATGACACGACTATTAAAAACAGGACTAGGATTTTAGGAAGAATAACGAAATGTAAATAGAGACAACTTCTGTGCTTTGTTAGGGCACGATTTGGACTTAGTTATGCAATGACACGACTATTAAAAACAGGACTAGGATTTTAGGAAGAATAACGAAATGTAAATAGAGACAACTTCTGTGCTTTGTTAGGGCACGATTTGGACTTAGTTATGCAATGACACGACTATTAAAAACAGGACTAGGATTTTAGGAAGAATAACGAAATGTAAATAGAGACAACTTCTGTGCTTTGTTAGGGCACGATTTGGACTTAGTTATGCAATGACACGACTATTAAAAACAGGACTAGGATTTTAGGAAGAATAACGAAATGTAAATAGAGACAACTTCTGTGCTTTGTTAGGGCACGATTTGGACTTAGTTATGCAATGACACGACTATTAAAAACAGGACTAGGATTTTAGGAAGAATAACGAAATGTAAATAGAGACAACTTCTGTGCTTTGTTAGGGCACGATTTGGACTTAGTTATGCAATGACACGACTATTAAAAACAGGACTAGGATTTTAGGAAGAATAACGAAATGTAAATAGAGACAACTTCTGAAGGCCATAGAGAGAGGCCGTTTTATAAACTTATACATTTGTCTTGAAGACATTCAACTATTCCCTTCGTTATTATTAAACTTCTTGTTCGACATTCGCTAGCAGCGTCGAATAACTTAAATAGGAAAGATGCTAGATTTGTATTTTAAAGTTTAACTTCTATTATTTTTGAAGATGTATTAATAATAATAAAAATAAAATAAAAATGATTTAGGATTAATTATTTACGAAAGATATTTTCATTCTCTCTCCCCCACCGCTTCCAAATTAAAGTCCATTTTGTTTTTTTTTTAAAATTACAGAGCTTTGGAGAACGCTCACTGCGGAATACGGCAAAAGGTACGGCTCAAACCTCTTCCAGCCAGCATAATTACCACTATGCAAGCGAAGTGCTTATGAAATAGAAGGTTTTATAGTCATCTTTTGTTAGTTTCAAACTTTAAAGTGGCGACTTATTTCAATCTACAAAATTTAAAGGTAACACATTCAACTTATACCACCACACCAGTCAAGTACTATTTCTTACCCTTGTTTGATAAAATCCTCGAAATAATTAATTACCAATTGTTATTGATACAATTGGTTATTTTTAAAATTGATTCTTGTGTTGCCACGTAAATGGAAATAATTATGCGAAATTTCAGCTTGATTCAAGATTGGGTGTGGGAGAAATAACGTGTACAAACTCTTACCAACCAGCAGCCAGAGTGAGTGGATATAAGCTTTGTAAAAAAGGCTGATTTATTCTTTCACTTTTTCCAGCCCACTTTCATTTGGAAGGTCCATTTCTTCATTCTTCATTAAATTGAAGGATGATTTTTTAAAGTGAGTCATTTGTTACAAGATGACAAAACCAGCTCAGCTTGTGTCTCTGCATGGGAAGTGCTTCTTTTTGCCTGCCAAAATGTTGCATGTTAAAGTACAAAAACAAAAAGTTCGCAAGTATAATAATAATAATAATAATCTTTATTGCCCGTAAGGAAATGTCTTACAATTTGTACATTACACCAAACAAAACATTATAACTATTAAAAAAAAAGAAATGTACATTCCCACCAGACACACTCATAATTTACTTGTGACAAAGTTTATATCAGATTGTTTCTATTTAATGATTTGATTGCCAGGGGAACAAAAGAGTGTTTGTGTCTGTTTGTCTCTGCTATCGGTGTCTTGTATCTCTTTTGTGATGGTAAAATCACAAAATCCTAACCCAAAGGGTGATTCTTTATTTCTAAAATATTTTAGGCTTTTTTTTTATGGATGCTTGTCTTAAACAGCTGCCCAAAGTATAATGTACTTTAGAATTTCTTGTGAAAGGGTGGTGGTCAACCAGTGTTTAGTGTCTTTACAGCTGTGGTATTCAATCTTTTCTACCTGGGTACATATACTTTTTTTTTTCGACTAGCATCTCAAGGTCACCTTCACCTCAAAAAGTCGCAGAGTACAACGGAACTGGTCCTCTGCGGCTTCAATTTATGCATTGTGTTTAGAAGTTTCTAGGAGGCCCAATAGCATCGCGCCAGGGACCGGATGTGACATGCTGTTTGAAGGTCGCACCTCACTGGCCTATAGACTCATTGATTTCGGAGATTCCGATGGTCGATGTGTATGATGAAGTTTTCAAGTAATGAGGAATTCTTGTTTGATGAAAACTTTTTAATGATTAATTCGTTATTGATTATCTGGAGGTCTTAGACTTTTCCAATGAAACTACGTGTCACTTTTCAAAGTTATTTCTAACCCGATAATTTAGAAATATTATTATTATTTAAATTAAGCCAACCCATTTTTCAACACAAAATCTACATCATTGCTTCGACCAGCTAAGTAGTGAACGTATAGTAATATTCAGCATAATAAAACAAACAAACATAAAAATAACAAGAGTACAGTTATATAAATGTCACCAAATAGTTATTTTCCTAGCAGTTAAACATTCAACAACATAATAACGCGTTAAGCTCTACAGTACTTGAAGAAAAACACAAAACACACGCACCAAATTTATTTTTATTTTTAAATTCACCGAAAGTTTCTATCCATTTTATAAAATCTAAAATGAAATAAAAGAATTATTAACTATATTTTTTTATAAAGCAACAAATAGTAAACACATGCAGTCCGTTTGTTTGGTAAAATGTTTGTACATGTTATTTCTCCCACACCCATTTACGCATCAAGCTGAAACATTAAACAATTATTTATTGTACCTAACAAAACGAATCAATTTAAAAATTACCCAATTAGTCGAGTAATTATCGGTAATTAATTATTTTGTTTGATATTGAGTAAGGGAAATAAATTCTTCATTTTTAGAGATAAAGCTGTACGTGCAGGGTTCTTCCCCTTCATTAAGCTTTGTTTTATTTTTATTTAAACAAAAAGGATTTTTTTATATTTTGTTTGCTTACTTTTTACACTTACGACTATGAATACGTCACTCACATCTATACTATAAAGTAGAATGTGAGGTGTATGTATGTATGTTACTTGTAGACATTAAAACCGCTTGACCAATCTTGATAAAACTTGGCAGGAATGTTTCTTTGGTACCAACTTAGACCCTAGTGTATGTATTGTAGCCCTAAAACAAACTTAAGACCCTAAAAAAAATGTGTCCGACTCTATTAAAGCTATAGTATTTTATGGATCTAGGTCATGTCTACAATGTTGACATGAGAAAAGATCGAAAGGATTTAGACCTGGATCTAATTTTAAGAAATACGCTTTGCGCAGATAGTTTTTTACTTTGACACATGAAAATACAAAAGAAGATCCTTTGATTTCATTATATAATAAAATTAACCTTCAATTTTGTGTTTCAAAAGCATTTTTTACATTAATTAGCTACTTATATATGTAACTCCAGATTTCCTGACGAACATTCTTTCATTAGACAATACCGTAATGAATCGCGTACTAAAAATTAATTCGTTTAATTGTTTACTTTATAATCCCATCCCTAGATCTAAAACTCTAATTCAACTCTTAGATGATAAAACTTCTCTTCGCACAGATAGTTTTATACTTTAACACATTAACATACTAATTATAGTCCATTCATTTCATATTTTGATCAAATAAGCATTCAAATTTGGTTTTCTAAAGCATTTTTAAGAGACCACATTCGTTTACGAAAGTTGCGAAGCCGAGTTGAGATAGGCCTAGATCTATATTCATTCATGAATCGCGTACTAAAAATTATTTCGTTTAATTGTTCACTTTATAATCCCATTCATTTAACAAAGCTATCGCCATTTTCGTTTTTAATAGATATGAATGTAACGGCTTCGGGTAAACCCATTTTCGCAAACCTAATTTTATTTTCGTAGCGAAAGAGAAAAAACTTGAAAGGATCATTAGCTAAGTTTAACATACATCTAAATCCAATCCACTAGATTAGTAAACACAAACTTAGACCCGCAGGCGCGGGTAATGTCAGGCTAGTATACATATATAAATCTTTGCCAATGTAAAATGAAAGTTGCTTTAAGAGGATTTAACACATTGAGATTATTTTACCGTCGTTACAAACGTATCCAATGACCAATCTATAGTTGACTTTATGAAACAAGATATATTTATAATGGCAATAAATGTTCAAGTATTAATATAGTACACCTTGCAAAGGGAGAGTATTCTTTACAAAGTTTTCAAATGAAAAGCAGAGTTATTTTTCCCTGCATGAGAAGAAAAAGGAAACCTTTCTGTTTGAACATTTCAAAAAGCAATGTCTATCATGAAGGCAACCGTAACTGACAACCACAAAAGAAAGAAAAGTATAAAAGAAACCAAGTCAACATACTTCCCGATCAGCTTGTACTTGTTTCTGTTGAAGTTATCTCCCGTATAATCCTGATTTTCCTTGTAAGTAGGTGGGTCTGGCACAGAGGAAACTGCAAAACTGGTCTGGGTTCTTAGAACTTTATCTGGGTTGTTTGGAGCTAATTGTAGTTTTGGTGGAATTTTATTAGCTGACTCCAAGGGAGCCTCAGCTCGGTGTAAATGCTTGATCTTAGTGAAGACAGTTTGAAATCCTTTCTTAGCTTTTAAATGTTTTTCTTCTTTCTGTAAAATAAGGAATAATAATGGATCACACTTCAAATTAACTTTATAATAAAATAATAATTAAAAAAAACTTTAAAAGTCTTACATACAATGTTATTTTACATCATTTAACTTCAACTTATAAAACAGCCAAATATTAAAATGAGAGGAAAACTGGATGCAAATCGGGGCATAAGCTGTGGTCGGAACGATGTCTCCAACAGAGCAGTTCCTATCTCTCCACTGATGTATCTTAGGAGTAGTTGGTGCCAATAGCAGCGTCGCCGGTTCTTCCAAGGTGTCGCACTGTGTGCTGCAAACTGCCAAAAGGAACAAGGGCTCCTGATTTTTCCTCAGGGTTTACTACCGAAGTCAATGCTAGGCTTGTGAACCCTACAGTTGATCCAATATTTCGATGAGTAATAAAGCGCTTGGCTGTCAAATTGAGGTGTTCGGGTTCAAATCTCGTTCACACTGAGGGGTTGGAATTTTTGGGACTTTTATGACGTCAAGCCAACTCTAATGGGTTACCTGACAATACTGGGGGAAGTAAAGGCGGTTAATCTTTGTGCTGTCCACATAACATCCTCGTTAACCGTTGGCCAAAGAAACAGATGAACATTATATCATCTTCCCTATAGATCGCAAGGTCTGAAATGGGAACTAAACTGTTTTTTTTTACAGCGTCAAAATATAGTGTTAGGCTTGAACTCTCAGTAAGCCACACGTAAACGGATTTACCTTGAAATAACATCATGCAAAAGGAATGCTGAAGTGAAAAGGATGATACATCCCACACATCTTGGTCCAACAAACAATTGGCTTTGGCACATACAAAGAATGCCTTTATGCAGCCTCTGAGTGCCAACACCACATTATACCTTCATACACTTTATACACTTTACACACTTTATACCTTTATACCTTTATACCTTCATACACTTTATACACTTTATACCTTCATACCCATTATATCTTAGATGTTTGGTAATAAGGAAGACAAGCCATATGGGGACTTGATAAAATGAAAGCAGCCTGAAAAGAATAAAGTGCTATGAAGGGCAGAATTCACTGTAGTGCAGGCACCAACGTTTTTTACTTCAAAACGTGAGGAGGGCGGTCCACTACAAAAAGTGAGGAGGGGGGGGGGGTCCACTACAAAAAGTGAGGAGGGGGGGGTCCACTACAAAAAGTGAGGAGGGGGGTCCACTACAAAACGTGAGGAGGGGGGTCCACTACAAAAAGTGAGGAGGGGGGGGGTCCACTACAAAAAGTGAGGAGGGGGGTCCACTACAAAACGTGAGGAGGGGGGGTCCACTACAAAAAGGGAGGAGGGGGGTCCACTACAAAACGTGAGGAGGGGGGGTCCACTACAAAAAGGGAGGAGGGGGGTCCATTACAAAAAATGAGGGGGGGGGTCCACTACAAAAAGTGAGGAGGGGGGTCCACTACAAAAAGTGAGGAGGGGGGGGTCCACTACAAAAAGTGAGGGGGGGGGGTCCACTACAAAAGTGAGGAGGGGGGGCCACTAAAAAACGTGAGGAGGGGGGGTCCACTACAAAAAGTGAGGAGGGGGGGTCCACTAAAAAACGTGAGGAGGGGGGTCCACTACAAAAAGTGAGGAGGGGGGTTCACTACAAAACGTGAGAAGGGGGGGGGCACTACAAAAAGTGAGGAGGGGGGGGTCCACTACAAACTAAAACAAATATTAAAAAAAACATAGTAAATATATTCAAAAATGAGATTTAATGGTCAAGTACTTAAAAGTTCTATTGTCCTTGTATTACTGAAGTCCATTTTTAGTGAAGTCTTCAAAAAAAAAGGTCAGAGCCACAGCATACTTATATCCGGCAACCGGTTTTATACTTTAGCAACCTTGACACTCAACCTAGAAACTCAGCCTTAACACTCAATCAATAGTTTTTGCAACATCTGCTGCAATAACTCCCCATAAGGTAACGGAAGAATAAAAGAGCTAACACAGTTATCAAGATACATATAGATATCAATGACCACACCTCTTCCTTATGGTAGATGTAAACTATAATGATACTGTCCACTACTGTCAGCACTGAGATGGCCAGCAATATAAACAGGTAAATGGTCACTCTGGGGAGAGTTGATGACCTAGGCAGCATTCCACTGATGATACTCATAAATACTGACAGGGCCAGCAGAACAGTAATACCTGAACAGAAAATAAATTAAAAAAAAAAACATAAAGCCTAAATAAGATCTAGAAACAAAATTTTAACTTTTGAAATTAAATATAATCAAAATCTAGAATATTATTAATTTTTTAGCTAGTTTGTAAAGTAAATTATATATTTCTTTGGCCTAATATATCTGAAATTATAGTAGAAAGACGTTAGGATCTCTAACAAAATAAATACAAATAAAATCGAAATGGGTGCACCAGGTACTTCCGGTGTTCTGAAAACATTATTTTGTACCTTACATCAAATATTATTTTAAAAAAGATTTAAAAAAAAAGCAGTTGACTTCCGGTATTTGCTTATTTACAGTGCGTGCTATACAATTCGATATTAAAAAATACGTCATTATTCTGAAAATTAGATGCAGCGACTACTTTTTGGTTAGCTGAATATTTAATATTTGTATGTAAAATTAAGTTGACATTTTCCCCTTCAATATAAATACGACTGACCCAAAGGGGCCGCCAAAAAGGTTTGTGTAACAGAAACTCCATGTCTCCTTGCTATATTATTTAAATTTTGCGCTGAAACAAAATTCATTTTTGTCTCCCTATCTGAGGACTTTGTTAAAGATGTGGCTCGTCTGCAGCAGAACCATTGCCAGACTCGTAAAACTATCAATGTTATCGAAGATTTTTATTATAATTACATGTAAATGTTTCTTAATAGTAGCAACTCTATTTAAAAAAAACATAACTATAGCAGTGCTAGCTTTTAACAAAAGCTTAATTTTTTTTTTATTTGTAATGAAGAAATATGCCAAAAATACTATGAATAAAAAAACAAAACAAATAAAAATAAAGATAGAGTTAATAAGTTATGTTTTTTTTAAAAAAAAGGTACATGTTAAGTGCACCTATTTCATGCATTCACTTGATTTAGCCCTTTAGAGTCCAAGTGAAGCATAGGGCCGCATCAGTACTTCACTATCGTACACTGTTCACTGGCAATGTCTCTCGGGTCCATGTCCACCTTGCTTTCTTTTCTAGTATTTATGTTGCTCTCTTCCATGTTTACTTTGGTCTCACAGCCTTTATATTCACATGTGGGTTCCAGTTCAGAACCTTCTTTGCAACATTTCCTCTTATCCTCCAACATGATCTGCCCA
Source organism: Biomphalaria glabrata (assembly GCF_947242115.1). NCBI lineage: Eukaryota > Metazoa > Mollusca > Gastropoda > Planorbidae > Biomphalaria > Biomphalaria glabrata. The sequence continues at coordinate 38,123,931 of NC_074718.1, read as the reverse complement.
ATCCAGCTCCATTTGCATCATTTGATTTCCTGCTCTATTGGTGTTTGCTGTGCTGTTTCCAACAGATTGTAGTTTGACAATTTTATTTAGCTATTTAGCACCCACTATATGTCGTAAGCATTTGTTGGTGAGTGTCTAAAAATTATCTACATTGCTATTTGGTACTCTTCATGTCTCTGCGCGAGGCTCCACAAACCACGTGACCGTGGGTGGTTTCTCATTTCGCCTACGTGTTGCGTCGCCACTGCACTTGCGAAATAAGTCACAGGTTTCTAGGATTTAATTCAAAATTTGTATGTGTGATATGCTTACAAAATGTTAGGATGGACGCTTCTACTATTTAATTGGGCAAGGTTAATAAAAAAAAAAATTTCCGACTGCCTTATTCGAAAGCTGCCTGCATCTATATTTCTCTCTTCTAAATAAGTTCAAGCAAGATGGCGCCTAAGCTGGTCTTTATACGTTTTCAGCTTGTCAAAGTAATTACCCTTGCGCAAGGTCGTTCCTAATGCGGGATATATGCTCTGCGTAGCGGAAATTTCGATATATAAGCATCTTTCTATGCCACTAAATAGAAAAGAATAAATTTTTGCCACACTTCTATGAATATCTTCCCCTAAGTCTATTTAAAATACGTTTAAACGTAGATGAAGCTAATCATTGGCGACTGTACTAAATTCCTTTTCTCATAAACTAAAAATATTACAATGCACATCGCCTAGAAATTGTTTTTTATTTTAAATATACCTTTTTTAAATTAATTTTTGTGTTTTGTAATCCAATATGTTTTTCATTGTTCATTTTAAAGAAAATAGTGAAGATTAACGGTACATTAATATTTTCGCTACCTCTGGAATGATCAATTTCTTAAAATTTTATAAAGAAGATATACATTGAAAAATTGGTTTCCATTCAAAACGTATTTATTTTACAAATCACATATCAACTGTTTTTTTTTTAATTATACCTTTCTTAGAAGTGTTTTGTAATCCAATATTTTTTCATTCTCCACTAGAATGAAAATTGTGACGAAAAATGGTACATATGTTACATTCCGTATGTGTAGGGGAAGATGGGGTGAAATGTCACAAGGGTAAGTTGTCACAAACACTATATCGGTTAAATTTGATGCGCTATTAAAAATGCGAAACTACATTTGACATGTTTACGGAAACATATACAAATAGTTATAAAATGAAGCTAATACCTTTTCGCATTTCAAAGTTATCAGGAATCATGTTTTTTGACTGTTTTGAAAGTCGTTTTTTTTTTTTGCGTAATTTTTTTGTAAAACACTTATACGGTGAAATGATTGTCCAACATTACATTGTTTCATGTCTCTGTGTATTAGTTACACATTGAAATTAGTTTTTTTCTTAAAGCTCGACCAAATAAAATGTTATTAAAATAAATGTTCTGAAAATTGTTGTGTGGTAAGTTGTCACACAGGTTGGGGTAATTTGTCACAGTTGTGACAATTTGCCCCAATGAAGATTAAGAATTTTGAAACAAAATATAATATTAATATTTGTTTATTAATAATTATTTGTTTTATTGATTCCTTTTTATGGATAATACAAAAATAGATACCTAAATAGTATTAAGCGACTTTCTCTTTAAATAATGCTGTTTACAAAGGTTATGCCAGCATCAACATACAGAAAGGATGTCCTCCGAGCGCAACATTTACTTTAGGAAAGAAGTTACCTAGTCCTACTATTTAGATAGGTTGGAGGTGGGTGCATTGCTGGAAGAAGTGAACAGATATTTTACAAATATTATATAGAAAAAAATAAACATTATTTTGAAGAAAAACCTACAGCTTTCCTTGTTAGGTCCAAGGCTTTCTAAGCCTCCACATATATATCATTCTTTTACGACGGCCAGTCAAGGAAACTACTACAAGAACAAAGTCTTGATTTAATATGCTATTTCTTTTAGACATAGCAAGATATGGTGATTTTTTAAAATGTTTCACATTTTACCCCGTGCCCTGTGTCAACTTACCACTTTTTTGTTGTATAACTTTGATAAATAAAGAGATAAAGTTAATTTCATTTGCTCTAGTTATTGTCTGAATGTTTAAGTTACAGCATGTTAAGTTTGGTGAGAATCAATGAATTTAAATAAGATTAAAAAATCAAAATCTGAAAACTGTAACATCTGCTCCTATAATTCCCGATGACAGTAGGACTAATTTCTCTAAAATTTTATAAAGAAGATATACAATGCAAAATTGGTTTTGATTCAAAACGTACAAGTTTAAACATTTTATTATTGTGTTTTAAATAGATAAATAATATATAATTTGTTTGTTAAAATTTTTATAACATTTAATGCTAAAATAGAATTTATGTATGTTATGATAATGTTTCTACTTTCTTTAAATACAATTTTTTGGGACAAAAAATGCAAAATTTTGCTATTAAAATGACCAAAGAGTTCTCTATATCATTGTACTACGAGAATAATCTACCGAAAGGTCATCGTCAAAGGCTGATAACTGTTGGAAAATGATTTCATTTATTTTTAATTTATATACAAATTACTACTTTTTCAATTTTAAATGTCAACTACATAAAATATTATCTTTTCTATTACTAAACTGTTTAAAATTAAATTTAATGTTTAAATTTAAAATAATGTCAACATTTTGAAGAAATATTAAAGTAATATTTTGTAAAATAGTATAATAAAATTGGTACAGTTTTCTTTAACGACGAAAGTATTATTTAAAGTATGTTTATATAACCTAAATTCGTAGAATTTACATCGTTCCTGTGGTATTGTAAGTTGAATGTTGGATTTTGGAGCCAAATGTACATGGTTCAAAGTCTCATGAGCGCATTTTAAAAAATGAATATCTTTTAAGTTTCTTTTTTTTTTGAATTTAAAAGAGTCTGTACTACTATAATCTAAAAAATAACAACTTCGTCTAAATAAATACATATTCTTAGCATAAATTGAAGAGAAAAGAAAGACTTATTACTTCAAGATGTTCATTTAACTTTTTTTGTAATTTTATTACTTTAGCATCTCGAAAGACGATTTTGAAAGCTAGTCTTGTCTAACAATATGAACAATCCAGTTCTTTAAAAAAAAGATCAACATATAAACGGCATCATACAACAATTATGACAGCATTCTTGAATTCAACAGCGAATAAAAAAATATTTTTAAACTATGCCTAGAGATTGGAGGATCGATTGGAATATTTACTAGAAAGTATCAAGAAAATGAGTCGATAGTATAGCTAGCTAAAATGTTGCTTATTGTTTAAAAAGAAAAATGAAGCAATTTTCTGGCACGTATATAAATGATGAATATGAGATATCCCTAGATGCAACAAATCGTTGGCAAGTGTACATAATTCTTTTTGTCATTTACTAAAAATGTAACAATACATATGGTGAGGACAATTAAAACTACAATTCACTTACAAACTGTTGTTTTTAATTACACCTTTTTGTGTGTGTTTTGTAATCTAATATTTTTTCATTCTCCAAGTGAATGAAAATAGTGAAAAAAAATGGAACATTTATAGATTCCTATGGGTTGTCCTGGTTCAATAATTTCTTCAAAATTTTATAAAGAAGATATACAATGCAAAATTGGTTTTGATTCAAAACGTACAAGTTTAAACATTTTATTATTGTGTTTTAAATAGATAAATAATATATAATTTGTTTGTTAAAATTTTTATAACATTTAATGCTAAAATAGAATTTATATATGTTATGATAATGTTTCTACTTTCTTTAAATACAATTTTTTGGGACAAAAAATGCAAAATTTTGCTATTAAAATGTCCAAAGAGTTCTCTATATCATTGTACTACGAGAATAATCTACCGAAAGGTCATCGTCAAAGGCTGATAACTGTTGGAAAATGATTTCATTTTATTTTAATTTATATACAAATTACTACTTTTTCAATTTTAAATGTCAACTACATAAAATATTATCTTTTCTTTTACTAAACTGTTTAAAATTAAATTTAATGTTTAAATTTTAAAAGATGTCAACATTTTGAAGAAATATTAAAGTAATATTTTATAAAATAGTATAATAAAATTGGAAGAGTTTTCTTTGGCGACAAAAGTATTATTTAAAGTATGTTTATATAACCTAAATTTGTAAAATTTACATCGTTCCTGTGGTATTTTAAGTTGAATGTTGGATTTTGGAGCCAAATGTGCATGGTTCAAAGTCTCATGAATGCATTTTTTAAAATGAAAATCTTTTAAGTTTCTTTTTTTTGTATTCAAAACAATGAGAGTCTGTACTACTATAATCTAAAAAATAACAACTTTATCTATATAAATACATATTTTTAGCATAAATTGAAGAGAAAGAAGACTTTTTACTTCAAGATGTTCATTGAACTATATTTTTTGTAATTTTATTACTTTAGCATCTCGAAAGACGATTTTGAAAGCTAGTCTTGTCTAACAATATGAACAATCCAGTTCTTTAAAAAAAGATCAACATATAAACGGCATCATACAACAATTATGACAGCATTCTTGATTTCAACAGCGAATAAAAAAATATTTTTAAACTATGCCTAGAGATTGGAGGATCGATTGCAATATTTACTAGAAAGTATCAAGAAAATGAGTCGATAGTATAGCTAGCTAAAATGTTGCTTGTTGTTTAAGTAGAGAAATGAAGCAATTTTCTGGCACGTATATAAATGATGAACATGAGATATCCCTAGATGAAACAAATCGTTGGCAAGTGTACATAATTCTTTTTGTCATTTACTAAAAATGTAACAATACATATGGTGAGGACAATTAAAACTACAATTCACTTACGAACTGTTGTTTTTAATTATACCTTTTTGTGTGTGTTTTGTAATCTAATATTTTTTCATTCTCCAAGTGAATGAAAAATAGTGAAAAAAAATGAAACATTTTAAAATTTAAAGTATCCGCCCCGATTCAGTGTGTAATTTCTTTAAAATTTTATAAAGAAGATATACAACGCAAAATTGGTTTTGATTCAAAACGTACAAGTTTAAACATTTTATTATTGTGTTTTAAATAGATAAATAATATATAATTTGTTTGTTAAAATTTTTATAACATTTAATGCTAAAATAGAATTTATATATGTTATGATAATGTTTCTACTTTCTTTAAATACAATTTTTTGGGACAAAAAATGCAAAATTTTGCTATTAAAATGTCCAAAGAGTTCTCTATATCATTGTACTACGAGAATAATCTACCAAAAGGTCATCGTCAAAGGCTGATAACTGTTGGAAAATGATTTCATTTATTTTTTATTTATATACAAATTACTACTTTTTCAATTTTAAATGTCAACTACATAAAATATTATCTTTTCTTTTACTAAACTGTTTAAAATTAAATTTAATGTTTAAATTTTAAAAGATGTCAACATTTTGAAGAAATATTAAAGTAATATTTTGTAAAATAGTATAATAAAATTGGTAGAGTTTTCTTTGGCAACAAAAGTATTATTTAAAGTATGTTTATATAACCTAAATTTGTAAAATATACATCGTTCCTGTGGTATTGTAAGTTGAATGTTGGATTTTAGAGCCAAATGTGCATGGTTCAAAGTCTCATGAATGCATTTTTGTAAATGAAAATCTTTAAAGTTTCTTTTTTTTGTATTCAAAACAATGAGAGTCTGTACTACTATAATCTAAAAAATAACAACTTTATCTAAATAAATACATATTCTTAGCATAAATTGAAGGGAAAGGAAGACTTATTACTTCAAGATGTTAATTTAACTTTTTTTTGTAATTTTATTACTTTAGCATCTCGAAAGACGATTTTGAAAGCTAGTCTTGTCTAACAATATGAACAATCCAGTTCTTTAAAAAAAGATCAATATATAAACGGCATCATACAACAACTATGACAGCATTCTTGATTTCATTACCGAATAAAAAAATATTTTTCAACTATGCCTAGAGATTGGAGGATCGATTGGAATATTTACTAGAAAGTATCAAGCAAATGAGTCGATAGTATAGCTAGCTAAAATGTTGCTTGTTGTTTAAGTAGAGAAATGAAGCAATTTTCTGGCACATATATAAATGATGAACATGAGATATCCCTAGATGAAACAAATCGTTGGCAAGTGTACATAATTCTTTTTGTCATTTACTAAAAATGTAACAATACATATGGTGAGGACAATTAAAACTACAATTCACTTACGAACTGTTGTTTTTAATTACACCTTTTTGTGTGTGTTTTGTAATCTAATATTTTTTCATTCTCCAAGTTGAAGAGAAAGGAAGACTTATTACTTCAAGATGTTCATTTAACTTTCTTTGTAATTTTATTACTTTAGTTTCTCAAAAGACGATTTTGAAAGCTAGTCTTGATGTTTATCTGTAATTTTTACTTCTGTATCTTGAAGTACGATTTTGACCTCTAGTCTTGTCTAACAGTATGAACAAACCAGTTTTTTAAAAACATATAAGAACTGCTACATAGATCAATGCTAGCAAACATAGCTAGAATTGAGGCTGCAAGCAATTCATCGTACCGTTCAGTGTAAATAACAAAAGTTTTGGCACAGCCAATTCTATATATTTCGATTTCAACACAGAATCTGACTTCTATTAGTTCTAGTTGCACATTATCAGCTGCATTTCAGGAGCCAATGGGAACGGATACACAAACAACGAAAATTCTTGCTCGTATGAAACGTAGTCACGAAAAGGATAATTGAAAGCATCTACTAACGATTTCAGGTGTAAGACATAGTTACCAAATGTTGTAGCAGTATTTAATCCTAATAGTTACTGAAATGTTGAGAGGTTAACAAGATTTTCACTTTATATTTGGTTTATCCACAGTTGTAATTTTGCTTGAAAGCACTTCGCATGATTACACGCAGTTGTGACAATTTTGTCTTTACTTTGAAGTTTCAAATTCAAGTCTTGCAGGTGACCAGTGAGTTCAACTGCAAATTACAAATCCCGAACCCCTTTGTTAGTTTGGAAATGTTCAACAGGTTCACCTTTCATGTTCAGAAACAATACAATTTCCTTTACGTAGTGCCAAAAATCTTTTCAATACATCATGACAGGAGAGCCAGCGGACTTCTGTGTAGTAAGGAACACAATCAAATTCGTGTCCAACGTCATCCAGAAACATTAAAAATTGGCGATGATTTAAGCCACGGGCACGAATAAAATTGAAAGCGACTGAAACCGGTCTTATGACATGTTGGAGCTGTAATTGCTGTGCACAGAATGTTTCTTGGTGAATGATGCACTGAAAATGAGCAAATTTAAAATTAGCATCAGTCTCTTTTATTTTTGCAAGTAGCTTTGCATCAAAACCATTTCAATTCATGGTTGGTGCGCATCCGTTGCTAGACTAGCTAGCTTTACCAAAGATAAACTGTACTGCAATATCATCTCCTGTTGTTTCACAAAAACATCATTGCTTGTTGTGGTGTTTTGCATAGAACAAGTAGCTCCTCGTGTATCTCACAATTTCTATCACATATCTTTATGAATATAGCCAACTGTGCTAGACCCGTTACATTAGTTGACTCATCGAGAACCAATGAAAATAGTTGAAAATCAGCTATTTTGTTTTTTAATTGTTCACGCAAGCTGACATACATTCTATCTTCCACAGTGTTCCTAGTTAACGCTATTTCTTTGAATGCTTTCACCTTTTCTAGACAAATTACTACCGCAGCTTTAACGACACACCCCTTCATAAAATTACTTTCAATAAATGATTTTGCTATGGCTTGCAATTAAGTTGGATAAAAATGAAGCTGGCTTTCACTGCAGACTCACTCTCGTTGTTCAGGAGTAAACTTATTTTTATTCGTAAAGTGTAATTCTGTTATTTCTTTACCTAAATATGTATATTCGGAGACACCGTTGAATCGGAGGTCATCAGACGATGTTTCTAAACATACAGAAGACGTGTAAACCCCAAAGGTCCATCGTTGCAGAAGGTTTAGTGTTCATTGTTTGTGTGTGCTAATTATATCCAGTAAATTTGATTCCAGTACATATATTTTTTAAAGTGCAAAACTTCATCACATTTAGCTTTACTGTGAACGGGATGTGACTCAATAAATAATTTTGAAACGTAAGACCATTTCTAATTGTCTCTTTTTACAATACCTCTATTGAAGTCGCATATTCCGAATGGGTCGGTTAAACCTGGATACGCACGGTTCTCGAAAATGGCTTTCCTAGAAGTTTGACAGTTGATGTATATAGTTGGAAATTAATAGCTAACAGGTCATATTATAAAAACTTGGATTGACTTTTATCATTTTTTAAATTTAAAAAAAATAATTTTATTTTGGCTAGAGGTCTAGAGAAACTTTATCTTGAAAAGATTACACATCTTCGGGTATTTCAAATGTTGGCCCTATTCATTAAAGATTTTATAAATTAATATTCAGCAACATTTTGCACACTGTCTGCTAAGTCTTGGTCTAAATCCCAAACATAAGAATATTATAAAGTCTTGTAGATTTATACATTCTCTTAACTAGGATTTTGTTCATTTTTGTTCCATTTGTTTAAAAATCTAACAATCATTAGTTATTAATAGCAAAATAATTGCTCTAAAAGCAGAGCAAAGGTGGTATTTAAAAAAAATATTTTTTCCAGTTTAGATGTGCTATATATTTTTTATTACGTATAAGCCCCTCTCCTAGGAAACGGAAACTCAGATATAAAATCCACGACTATCTGTTTTCACAACCGACTCAAACTTCTGTGCCACTGTGGACTGCATTTAGTTTAAAGAGTGGTATTGGTCTGCGCGAGCCAATTATTACATAAAAATACTTTGCGCAGGATGGAGGCAATACAGTACTTAGAAGACCCTCTGAACTAATGAGAAGGAATTCAATGAAATTTTTCGCATTGCTGCAGTTTTAGTCTTAGTGAAAATATTTTTTCCAGTATTGTTCAAAATGATCGAATTCGTTATTTCAAAATAAAAATTTATTTGTTTGGTTGTTAATGTGATTTTGGTCCCCGATTCACCCCTTAAGTTGCATCCCTTAACCATTAAGTTGCTGAGCTGTTTTACAATGAGTGCGTACAAAATGGATTACAATTCTGATGTTTAGAGGCTAAACTGGCACATGCGTTTTAAGGGTTAATGTACATTTCCACCAATACAATAGAGCCTCACACTTACCGTAACCGACTTTCTCACCCGATTCCACGGGTATACTAAAGACCAGGATGTTCAGAAAGGACAGAAACACAACAGGCAGGACGATGTTTAACAAGAGGAAGTAGGGACGTCGCCGTAGGACCAGGTGAAACTGAAATTGAATAAAGACAAGATACACGCCAACGAACCATTTTATTAGGTCTTGTGAATGAAATTTAAAAGATAAACCAAATGTAAAGTTAGGGTGATAAAATGTAACTCTTCCTAAGATAGCGCTGTAGTAAACAAAATGGGACTCTGGGTGTTTAGAATTGAAAGACATGTGGTGCCTTTCTATTTATCTTCCTCACATGTCTCTATCTTTCTCTTTCTCTCTATTTCTCTTTCATTCTCGCTCATCCCCCTCTCTCTCTCTTCTCTTTCTCATTCTCTTTTTCTCATATTTTTTCTTTTCTCTCTCTCTATCTTTATCTTATTCTCTCTCTCATTCTCTCTCTCTCTCTCTCATATTCTCTTTCTCTCTCATTCACTCTCTTTTGTTCACCTTCTCACTCTCTCTTCATCATAATTATGTAGCTGTCCCGTCATGCTATTTAGACAACAAGTTACTGTAACTTCCTCACTGAGCCTATATTTAAAGATATTAAGCAATGCAAACAAAACTGACAGCCTTTATAGTCAAATCGTCAAATGCTTATAACATTAAATGTTTTAATTAATTGTGTATATTTTAAAATAAAATAATTAGGATTGTCTACCAGTCAACGAATAACCTATAATCCACAGAAGTCCAATAAAATCAATGCCGCGATCAGCAGTCTAGTTTTTAAAGACATTTAATCTTGTTTTAGTTCCGAAAGGTTATTTTTAGCAGAAAGAGGTAATTATTAGAAAGAGGTAATCGATGTAAGCGTTCCACTGCTTGTAAACTTCTTCCTAGCCATGCACTTGCCGTTCTATTGGACACATTCAAGGCGTGGAAAGGGGGAACCTATTGTGTGGGTGACATCGTTCCTACCATAGGTAACGCCCAAGCATTTAACCTGTTATTATGAAAGGATCCATAGTCGCTTAGCAACTGCATACGGCCATATGATGTTATTTTATTAAAAGTATATATATATATATATATATATATATATATATATATATATATATATATATATATATATATATATATATATATATATTGAAAAAAGAGTGCATTTTCATTTTAAAAACAAATATATTGAATTTCAAAAGACGAAATAATATAATAGTTTAATCACTAATTTAAACATTATGGCGAACAGGCGAAGTAAGGTCTTCAAATGCGCTTTTATTTTTGATATCTAACGAAAGACAAACGGACAGACAACACAAAAACAATAACTGTGTATGATCCACCATAAGAGGTGGTTGAATCCAATCAAAAATGCTTTACAGGCTACTCACATCCACAGATGAGAGGTTCGTGCCTCCAGCAGAGAGGTTTGAGATGACGGTGCTGGAGTCAATGAGCTCCCATTCGCCGTTGGAAGTGAAGAAATCTTTTCCAACTTTGGCACCGGGCTCGCTGTAGAACTGCATCTCATCGCTGGACACTGACATAGCCACCAGCTGGTAGGAAGAGATGGTGTTGAAATCACGATGCGCGTTTTACATTTTGTTTTGCTATGCTAGTCCTCCTTTTATCGATTTCGTTATATTGGTAGTTTTGGGTTTAGGTTTATTATGAGTGAGCTGAATTGCAAATCTAGTATCGTTTAAGAGTGTATAGAAAAAATGTTACCACCTTAATGTCCATGGTAACAAAGATTTTAGGGTATAATTAAGCCTTTAAAACGACCGATCATCATGTTTAAACAAATATAAATTACCTGCTATGATTATGAATGCTAATTATCCGCTATGGAAACTAATTACTCGCTATTTATAAAAATTACAAGAAATTCAGATTACCCTCATGAATGTAAATTACCCGCTATGAATGCAAATAACACGCCTGTTGCTGACGGTCGTTGATTTATACTAATTTATAGCAACAAACAACTGGAAGATAACTTCAGCTAAGGTAAAGGATGTAGCCTTTCAAAAGTATTTGAAAAAGCAAACTAGTTAAAAGTTTCTGACCCTTGCCAATCTAGCTGTCTAGTTGTGGTGGAAAAGAGGACGCCCTAAGTCACAAGCAGAGTGATTCCAAACGAAGAGAAATTGTAAATAAGAGGACAATGAATGAGTTAAATTTCCCTGGAGAGGCTGCTAAGGAAATACTTGTTTCGACAATTTAATGTAAACCAGTTTATAGAAGTTTAATGTCAAGATTGAAAAAAAAGTTTATAGTAGGTTAATGTTAATATATATACCCGTATCGCACAGGTCTGCGTATCAAATGGGTAGCTGGTCATATCAAGTTCACAGGATGCTGGGAAGAGGCTGCCTGGGACCCAGTTGACTTGGCCTAAACATGTCACAAAGACCGGTCTGGAACACAAAACAAATTATGTCAGCATAAAGCTTGGACTTAAAAAATGTCGGTTACAAGTTACCATTTTCATCAACGCAACTTTTGTTTTTAATGAGATTTGTCATGACATTGCGTTGAAAGTCTAATGCTACGTTTAAACTAGAGCGACAAACTTTAGTGTCGTGAGAACGCAATGAAGTAAGCAATGAAGAATTATTAGAGAATCTGAACATTTAGATATTCTTCAGACTTTTGTAAAGCCTTGGTGCAAAAGTCAGTTTGATCAACTCAGTATCAGCTTTTTTTTCTATGAACTACACCTGTGTAAATGTCACTTTAGGCTAATATTCAACAAATCCGAAAAGTAATCATAATTAATTCATATAAAAAAATTGAGGGGAAAAAAGAAAAAGGAAAAAAAAGTGATATACAAAATTGGCAGTGGCGTCTCTAGGGTTGGTTAAGGTGAGGACCATATCGGTTGACACCTTCAGATGTTGATGTAAAAGTGGTACAAATTAACGCCCAAATGTTAAGAAATAAATTGGCGCTCATTGTGCAATGGAATTACCTTCAATAAAGATAATTAACTTTTTTTTCCAATCGTAGAATAAAATAACGAGAACTTTTATTGAGAATATTTATTTTGTAGAGATTGACACATTTATCTAATCCTAGTGACGCCACAGGAAATAGGTTCGACTATTTTCACTCTTACGCCTTATTGTCATCAAAAATATCTCTATCTCCAAGTGTATTACGCAGAACAACCCTTGGTCTCCAAATATCTTCTGGTAGTGGATGGATTAGTATTTGACCTCCGTAATTATTGGGGTCCCAAGCCACCATCTGTGGATATAACAATATACAGAAATCAAATATAGCAGACTGTTGACTGTGTTAGTAACAGAGTTATGGACTAATTTTAGCTGTATTTATAGCTTTTCAGATTACTTAGAGAAATACTTTTGATTATATGCGAAATGTGTGTCATTCTAGACGAATCACTGAAAATATTGGATATACTTTTAAATGTTATCCACCTCTGATTATATTTAGAAGAACAGTATATAATAATTTACAAGTGGATGAAAAATTTGTCACATATATCATGCATAAATATTAAATAAAGTATTCTTTATTCAGAATTCCTTCCGTTTAATTTGACATCATCCAACAAAGAAATAAAGTTATGTTTTTATTAAAGTTTTTTTTTTAAATGACATAAAAGCTCAAAATGATCCCCAATATAAACTGCCAGACATTTCAAAGTCAACTTGTCTACATGACATTGAAAGGATTATTTAACCCTTACCAGCCTTACACGTAGTGAAGGCGTAGTGGCTAAGTGGTAAAAGTTCTTCCGAACTGGATATTTTGGGTCCGAGACTCGGTGAAGACAGACATTTTGAATTCCGTGATTTTTAATGCGCCCTTGAGTCTACCCGACTATAAAGGGTGCCTGACATTAGTTGGGGAAAAGTAAAGGCGGTTAGTCATTGTGCTGGCCACATGATATCCTCGTTAGCCTTGGACATCGAAACAGAGGGCTTTTACATCATCTGTTCTATTGATCGCACGTTTGGAAAGGGTTACTATATTTTACACTGATAGAAGCCTCTGGCCCCCCCCTCTTTATCCGAGAAATAATACTGGTTTAACTAATATATCTATATTATAAAGTAGAATGTGAGGGGTATGTATGTATGTATGTATGTTACTTATAGACATCAAAACCGCTTGACCAATCTTGATAAAACTAGGCAGGAATGTTCCTTGGGTACCAACTTAGACCGTAGTGTATGTATTGTAGCCCTAAAACAAACTTAAGACCCTCAAAAAAAATAAAGTTGTCCGACTCTATTACAGCTATAGTATTTTATGGATCTAGGCCATGTCTACAATGTTGACATGAGAAAAGATAGAAAGGATTTAGACCTATATCTAATTTTAAGAAATACACTTTGCGCAGATAGTTTTTTACTTTGACACATGAAAATACAAAAGAAGATCCATTGATTTCATTATATAATAAAATTAACCTTCAATTTTGTGTTTCAAAAGCATTTTTTACATTAATTAGTTCCTTATATCTGTGATTACAGATTTCCTGACGAACATTCTTTCATTAGACAATTCCGTAATGAATCGCGTACTAAAAATTAATTCGTTTAATTGTTTACTTTATAATCCCATCCCTAGATCTAAAACTCTAATTCAACTCTAAGATGATAAAACTTCTCTTCGAACAGATAGTTTTATACTTTAACACATAAACATATTAATTAAAGTCCATTCATTTCATATTTTGATCAAATAAACATTCAAATTTGGTTTTCTAAAGCTACATTCGTTTACGAAAGCTGCGAAGCCGCGTTGAGATAGGCCTAGATCTATATTCATTCATGAATCGCGTACTAAACATTATTTCGTTTAATTATTCACTTTATAATCCCATTCATTTAACAAAGCTATCGCTCTTTTCGTTTTTAATAGATAAGAATGTATCGACTTCCTTCGGGTAAACCCATTTTCTCAAAACTAATTTTATTTTCGTAGCGAAACAGAAATAACGTGAAAGGATCATTAGCTACGTTTAACATACATCTAAATCCAATCCACTAGATTATCCAAAAGCATTTTTTACATAAATTAGTTCCTGATATCTACAGATTTCCTGGCGAACATTCTTTCATTAGACATTACCAAATGGTTACACATTAACACATCTCTCTTCTGAGGGACTGAGGTCTGAGTCTATTCCTAGGCCTAGGTCTAAAACTCTTACTGAACTCTAAGATGATAAAACTTCTTTTCGCAAAGATAGTTTTATGCTTTAACACATAAACATACTAATTATTGTCCATTCATTTGATATTTTAATCAAATTAACATTCAAATTTGTTTTTCTAAAGCATTTCTAATACATTCGTTCGCTGTTCGCTAAAGCTGCGTAGCCGTGTTGAGATAGGCCTATATTCATTCATGAAAAAAAGTTCACGCATGCGCAGCACAGAACTCTAGATTAGTGTAGATTTAGATCTACGTCTACCTCAAGATCTACTTTATACTTTATACACATGAACATACAAAATTTAGTCTATTCATCTCAAATTTTAATCAAATATATGTAGGCCTTCAAGCAAATGTTTTAATTTGAAAAAAAAAAGGATTTAATTAAGCCTATTAGCTATTTTGATTTGATAGCTTCATTCACACTATCTTTACATTGACACATTCGCTTTACTTATTACATTATTATTTCGTTTAATGCGCAAATAAAGACCCGCGGGTCGCGGGTAACATATGTCTAGTATATATATATATCCTATATACTAGACCTTATAATATATTTCCAATAATAGCCCTTTAGATCCAGACTTAGAAGACGATGCGCAGACTTTTCTTCGACATTAATTCATTAAACTCTTCAATACATACGGAAATACCCAAAAATGTATAGTCCTTTTAAGATAAGTATTTTCTTGTTCTCTAGTTAAATTTGAATTTCTTTTTTTTTTTTGGAAAAAATTAAAACGGTCAAATTAGAGTTTTCTCAGTGTGAACAATGAGTTAGGGTCATGGGCGTAGCCAGGATTTTTTTTCGGGGGGGGGGGGTTTGGGCCCCCCCCCCGACCTCCCCCCTCCGCGAAAAAAAAATTATATGTATTTATGTGTGTGTGTGTGTGTACATAATCTTTATTACATTCTGACCCTTCATTCTTTCGGAAGACGTTTATTGTGCCCTAGAATAGGTTCTTCCATGAGTTAGTGAAAAAATTGTAGATTCCCCGACATTACTAGCAAAGGGGTCTGCCTGCGCGGGGCGAAGCCCCGCCGCCAAGCACTATTTCTGATATTGAAAACCAACAAAATGCATATTCTGAGGTATCTACAGTGCATTTTCCTGCTATTAAAAAGTTTTATTTCAAAAACCTAATGTGTTATTCTTACTGACTTAGACCCTCCCTCGTTGTTCGGCGCATTTGCCATCAAGCTGTTTTCCTCCCCGCCATTACTAGCAAGGGGGTCTGGGGGAGCGCCAGGAGCTCCTCAGCGCGGGGCGAAGCCCCTCCGCCAAGCACTATTTCTGGTATTGAAAGCCAACAAAATGCATATTCTGAGGTATCTACAGTCCATTTTAATGCTATTAAAAAGTTTTATTACAAAAACCTAATGTGCTATTCTTACTGACTTAGACCCTCCCACGCCGTTCGGAACATTCGACGTCAAGCAGTTTCCATAAAAATCTGTCACTGGTAAGGTCTGAAGCCTCTTCCCACCTACCACGAGGACCTCCATGAATGAGTGGCGTCAAGTTGTTCTAGGATATCATTGCAACTCTTCTTATGCGTAATTCATTTTGTCGGAGAACATGTCCCGCAAACCTCACGCGTCGTTCTCTCACAATCTTACTAAGGGGTCGACTCCCAGTTCGGCATAGGATTTCCTTGATTTAGATACGATCTCTATAACTGACTCCTGAAATCTGTCTTAGCCATCTTTGTTGAGCTATATTTAGTGTTTTTCGATTTCGGTAGATGACTATTCACTGCAGTTTATTAATGGAGCCCTGCCACTGGTAAAAATGTGTAACCTCTCTTGAATACGCTCTTGGAATTAAGTGACTATAGTTTGCTTTAGATTTTATATCGAAAAGAGAAGTTTTATCGTCAAAATCTTCTGTTGGGGGTTTTCCACCTCAAAATGCTCTGTAGGGGGATCTTAGACTCAAAACCATCTGGAGGGGTTTTAAACTTTTAAAAAAAAGCCATCTGTAGAAGAAACTCAAAAACCCCGATTGGCTTGGCTACGCTCAAATAATTTGGTGTGTAATTTGCTTTTTTTTAATACTGAAGATGTATTTTTAGCATCAAACTCCTCTGAATGGGGCTTTAAACTCAAAACCCCTTTCGGCAACGCTCATAGCATTTTGAGTGAGTAATTTGCTTTTTTTCTTACACTGAAGATGGCGGGGGTTTAAACTCAAAACCCCTTTCACTACGCTTATAGATTTTAGAGTGAGTAATTTTCTTTTATTTATATTGAAGAGGTACTTTTTAGCTTCAAACTCCACTGACCCCATAGACTACACTCATAACATTTTAGTGTATAATTTGCTTTTTTTTATGATTAAAAAGAGGTATTTTTTACCTTCAAACCCCACTGAAGTGTAACATTTTGAGTGCGTAATTAGCTCTTTTTATATTAAAGAGGGGGTTTATCGTAAATTTTAGACGGGTTTTAAAATCAAAATCTTCCTTAACTGTGCTCTTGGAATTAGGGGATTTTAGTTTGAATTTTTTTTTGTTTTGTTTTATAGAAGAGGGGGAGTTAACTGCAAAAACCCCAGGTAGGGGGTTTTAAACTCAAAACCCCTAGAAGGGGTTTTTAAACTCGAACCGCTCTGGTAGGGGTCTTTAACTCGAACCCTCCTGGTAGGGGTTTTTAAACTCGAACCCCCTGTAGGGGGTTTTAAACTCAAAACCCCTTTGGTTGTGCTAGGGCAAGTGATGGTTTAGTATTAAAATCTCACCTAAAATAAACAAAATCAAAGCAAAAAATCAGTCACTAAATTCCGACTCCCCCCCCCCAAGGGGGGGGGATTTCATTTCGGGGGGGGGGTTTGAACCCCAAGAACCCCCCCTGGCTACGCCCATGGTTAGGGTTAGAAAATGCAAGGTTCCAGTACGTTTCTACGAAGTAACGGGTTGAATAGAGGTATTGTAATAATCAGCAATTAAATTTGATATGCTTAGTTTTAATCTGGGTATTTCGCGAAACGTTTTCTAGTATGCTGTAAGTTCATACTTTCTTCAATGATGATTGTTAAAGACCCATTGACCGTACCTAAAGATGTGTTTTAAAGTCAATACTGACCTCATCTGTCCAAATGAAGTAAACGAAACCATTGGAAGTAAAACTTTGGGAGATCTCGTCCACTTTGACTATGGCCACTATCTGGAACTCCACGTACACCCTTAGAACATTGTTCTGGTTCTTGATGGGCCTGACCTCTGTGTGGTAGTTGTCACTGCCAAGTTTGTCTTTGAAGATCGCCATCGTGTTCTCATAGGTGGTGCCATAGATCAGAGGCACAGTCACGGTGTTAAGCAATAAACATAAAGCCAGCAACATCATTGAAGTTAGGTTTACAAGTTAAGTTTACAAGTTAGGTTTAGAAGTTAGGTCTAGAAGTTAGGTCTAGAAGTTAGGTTTACAAGTTAGGTCTAGAAGTTAAGTTAACAAGTTAGGTTTAGAAGTTAGGTCTACAAGTTAGGTCTACAAGTTAAGTTTACAAGTTAGGTCTACAAGTTAAGTTTACAAGTTAGGTTTAGAAGTTAGGTCTACAAATTTGGTCTACTAGTTAGGTCTAGAAGTTAAGTTTACAAGTTAGGTCTACAAGTTAAGTTTACAAGTTAGGTTTAGAAGTTAGATCTACAAATTTGGTCTACTAGTTAGGTCTAGAAGTTAGGTTTACAAGTTAGGTCTAGAAGTTACGTCTACAAGTTAGGTCTAAAAGTTAGGTTTACAAGTTAGGTCTACTAGTTAGGTCTAGAAATTAGGTCTACAAGTTAGGCTTACTAGTTAGGTCTACAAGATAGGTCTACAAGTTAGGCTTACAAGTTAGGTCTACAAGTTAGGTCTACAAGTTAGGTCTACAAGTTAGGCTTACAAGTTAGGTCTACAACTTAGGTGTAGAAGTTATGTCTACAAGTTGGGTCTACAAGTTAGGTCTACAAGGCTTAGATTTATTTTTAGATTAAGTTGATCAATATCTTGAACATCTTGTCGGTTATAACTTCGTGTGAAATGTGTCTTGAGAATGTCTCAGTTCATCGGTCTGTACGTTCTTGTGATGCCTTCATGTCGACTAGAGCCACAAAACTGAAAGAAAGTTTAGATCGTTGATAAAGTTTGTAACACACGAGGCTGACACGTCTGAGACTAATTAACGCCTGGGGATTTTTCACAATAAACTAAACAATGTCAAGGGCTCTAAATTTAACTTTGATGTAGCTAAAAAAAAAAAAAAATAAATAAAAAAAAAATCAGGAAAACTTAGAAAATTGATTCTGCGGAACTAAAAAGACACAAAATAATTTTAAACTTAAAAAAAAAAAAAGCTTATTATAACATTCTTTTACTCTGTACACTGGAGACACTAGAAATCTAGCAATTTTTTAGTTTTTTTCCGCCACTGATAAACATGGATTCTAAAAGAAAAGAAAAATTCTTATCAGTAATTAAAAATTACCCTAAAAGAGAGAGACACAACGTTGTGGTAATTCTTGACGTTCTTAAAAATTTTCTGAAGATGCGCAAATTCTTTTTCTCGATTGTTTTACGTCACAAATCCTTGTGGCCTCTTTCTCATTCGTGTAAATAGGAAACTAACCGATAGTTCATTTAATCCTTTTGAGTAGTTATAAGTCACAATTACAAAGATTAGAAATCACATAATTTTTTCCCTTTCTCATGAGAACAATTTACAAGAAAGAATGTGGTGCTTAAGATGTCAGAATATTTTCTTATAAAAAAAAAATAGTTCCAAGATTAATCCGCATATCTTCCTATCCTGCCATCAATTATTTAATAGATAGCGATCACTAGCCAATCAATTTATTTTTAGTGTAAGAAGTTGTGGACCTTATTTCTCAGACTGAACGTGAGGAACCAATCAGTGTAGAAGTGGGGAAAGGCGTCGCTGTTTATCTAACGTTTCAGTTTGGACCTTGAGATCACATTGGCATTCACATGTCATGGTTCTGATACACCGCTAACCTTCGATCAAGACTGTTTCTTTTTTTTTCTTTCTTTTTTTAAGGAAATGTGTTGTTTTTTTTTTTGTCATGTGGTCAGTACAGCAACCAACGCCTATACTTTTCTCCAACTATTGTCAGGTACATATTAGAGCTAGGTTGACTCAGAGGCGCCCAAAGATCCTGAAATAAAAATTCCTTGTCTTCACCAGGATTTGAATTCGAGACCCCCGGTTCAGAAACCTAGCTCTTTATCACTCATCCAACGCGCTTCCAGAGCAGAGAATAGGTGTGTGAGAAATAGGTGTGTGAGAAATAAGTGTTCAATTATCTAAGGGAACCCTATATAGTTAGCCCTAAACTGAAGGATTAATTTTCTTGTTGGTATAAAAAACAATTATTACCAGTAATCTTTTTTTTTTATTTATTGATTTTGTCTTTTTATGTAAATGAATAATTGTGCGAGGTTTCACTTGATCTGAGAATGAGTGCAGGAGAAATAACGTGTACAAAATTTTTAACACACAGACAGACAGACAGACAGAGAGTGAGTTTTGTAAAAATGAGCAAGCTTTACACAAAAACATTTATGCTTGTCCAAGTTTGTGTAGATCTTTTTAGTCTCTTCTCATGTTCAGGACAGTATCTATCTACCAACATGTGATATCAGCCCCAGCTCAGAATCAGGACATCTGATCACGTGATCGATTGCAGAGCTTGAGATGATAATTAGAATCTAACAGCAAACATCAAGTTGTTTTAGCAAAGATGTTTTAGCAACAAAGTTCCACCAATGATTTTTGTTAGCGATGCGGCTTAGCAGTGAGGTTTTGGCGACTCTTTTGTTTAGGCAAACATTTCGCTACATAAAAGAAAAATCTAATTAGTTTTTCTGTTCTACGGAATGTCTATATATTGTGTATGTGTGCGCGTTTCTGTGCATCTCTTTTATGTTATTGACATTCAAATCTTTGCCCAGGTTTAGCGCACGTTATTTATTTTTACCAAAATTATATTTAAGTGTTACAATTTAGGCTCAAGTATTTTATCCGATGATGCGAGGAACAGCTGCTACTGTGTTTGTGCTACCTGTATGTTTCTATGTCCTGTCGTCTGTTTTTCCGCAAAACTAAAATAAAAAAATAATTGATTCAAGATTAATACAAATCGATACATATTTTGTTTCTGACCTAAAAGACAAAATACAATTACGGTAACAACGGAGTTTAAAATACATGAAATATTGGCGCTAGATCTGGACACATTTAAAACTGAAGTTTACATTTATTTCATCGATCAGCATTTGATAGTCATTTATGCATCGACGAGGCAAGTCCACGGTATTTCTTGCTGTCCATTTTTTAGGTTTTAGTACAAGTGGTACTTAGTATGTTTACATAGTCGACGGCAGATTGATTCTCCGGTACCTTTTGATGTGACACACTTAGAAGTGAAGGAACAATATTTAATCTGTCGTTAAGTTCAAGTTGTATCAGCAGAAGTTTAAAAATGTGTATTATAGTCCGCTACAGACTACAGTAGAAGAGACGTGTTAAGAGCGTGGTACCTACTGGAACATTGATTATGGTCGGGCGGTGTGACAGGTGAGACACTTTAGAAATGGGGGAGGGGAGCGGTGTGACAGGTGAGACACTTTAGAAATGGGGGAGGGGAGCGGTGTGACAGGTGAGACACTTTAGAAATGGGGGAGGGGAGCGGTGTGACAGGTGAGACACTTTAGAGATGGGGGAGGGGAGCGGTGTGACAGGTGAGACACTTTAGAAATGGGGGAGGGGAGCGGTGTGACAAGTGAGACACTTTAGAAATGAGGGAGGGGAACGGTGTGACAGGTGAGACACTTTAGAAATGGGGGAGGGGAGCGGTGTGACAGGTGAGACACTTTAGATATGGGGGAGGGGAGCGGTGTGACAGGTGAGACACTTTAGAAATGAGGGAGGGGAGCGATGTGACAGGTGAGACACTTTAGAAATAAGGGAGGGGAGCGGTGTGACAGGTGAGACACTTTAGAAATGAGGGAGGGGAGCGGTGTGACAGGTGAGACACTTTAGAAATGGGGGAGGGAGCGGTGTGACAGGTGAGACACTTTAGAGATGGGGGAGGGGAGCGGTGTGACAGGTGAGACACTTTAGAAATGGGGGAGGGGAGCGGTGTGACAGGTGAGACACTTTAGAAATGGGGGAGGGGAGCGGTGTGACGGGTGAGACACTTTAGAAATGGGGGAGGGGAGCGGTGTGACAGGTGAGACACTTTAGAGATGGGGGAGGGGAGCGGTGTGACGGGTGAGACACTTTAGAAATGGGGGAGGGGAGAGGTGTGACGGGTGAGACACTTTAGAAATGGGGGAGGGGAGCGGTGTGACAGGTTAGACACTTTAGAAATGGGGGAGGGGAGCGGTGTGACAGGTGAGACACTTTAGAAATGGGGGAGGGGAGCGGTGTGACAGGTGAGACACTTTAGATATGGGGGAGGGGAGCGGTGTGACAGGTGAGAAACTTTAGAAAAGAGGGAGGGGAGCGGTGTGACAGGTGCGACACTTTAGAAATGGGGGAGGGGAGCGGTGTGACAGGTGAGACACTTTAGAAATGAGGGAGGGGAGCGGTGTGACAGGTGAGACACTTTAGAAATGGGGGAGGGGAGCGGTGTGACAGGTGAGAAACTTTAGAGATGGGGGAGGGGAGCGGTGTGACAGGTGAGACACTTTAGAAATGGGGGAGGGGAGCGGTGTGACAGGTGAGACACTTTAGAAATGGGGGAGGGGAGCGGTGTGACGGGTGAGACACTTTAGAAATGGGGGAGGGGAGCGGTGTGACAGGTGAGACACTTTAGAGATGGGGGAGGGGAGCGGTGTGACGGGTGAGACACTTTAGAAATGGGGGAGGGGAGAGGTGTAACGGGTGAGACACTTTAGAAATGGGGGAGGGGAGCGGTGTGACAGGTGAGACACTTTAGAAATGGGGGAGGGGAGCGGTGTGACAGGTGAGACACTTTAGAAATGGGGGAGGGGAGCGGTGTGACAGGTTAGACACTTTAGAAATGAGGGAGGGGAGCGGTGTGACAGGTGAGACACTTTAGAAATGAGGGAGGGGAGCGGTGTGACAGGTGAGACACTTTAGAAATGAGGGAGGGGAGCGGTGTGACAGGTGAGACACTTTAGAAATGAGGGAGGGGAGCGGTGTGACAGGTGAGACACTTTAGAAATGGGGGAGGGGAGCGGTGTGACAGGTGAGACACTTTAGAAATGGGGGAGGGGAGCGGTGTGACAGGTGAGACACTTTAGAAATGGGGTAGGGGAGCGGTGTGACAGGTGAGACACTTTAGAAATGAGGAAGGGGAGCGGTGTGACAGGTGAGACACTTTAGAAATGGGGGAGGGGAGCGGTGTGACAGGTGAGACACTTTAGAAATGGGGAAGGGGAGCGGTGTGACAGGTGAGACACTTTAGAGATGGGGGAGGGGAGCGGTGTGACAGGTGAGACACTTTAGAAACGGGGGAGGGGAGCGGTGTGACAGGTGAGACACTTTAGAAATGGGGGAGGGGAGCGGTGTGACAGGTGAGACACTTTAGAGATGGGGGAGGGGAGCGGTGTGACAGGTGAGACACTTTAGAAATGGGGGAGGGGAGCGGTGTGACAGGTGAGACACTTTAGAAATGGGGGAGGGGAGTGGTGTGACAGGTGAGACACTTTAGAAATGGGGGAGGGGAGCGGTGTGACGGGTGAGACACTTTAGAAATGGGGGAGGGGAGCGGTGTGACGGGTGAGACACTTTAGAGATGGGGGAGGGGAGCGGTGTGACAGGTGAGACACTTTAGAGATGGGGGAGGGGAGCGGTGTGACGGGTGAGACACTTTAGAATTGGGGGAGGGGAGCGGTGTGACGGGTTAGACACTTTAGAGATGGGGGAGGGGAGTGGTGTGACAGGTGAGACACTTTAGAGATGGGGTAGGGGAGCGGTGTGACAGGTGAGACACTTTAGAGATGGGGGAGGGGAGCGGTGTGACAGGTGAGAGACTTTAGAGATGGGGGAGGGGAGCGGTGTGACAGGTGAGACACTTTAGAGATGGGGGAGGGGAGCGGTGTGACAGGTGAGACACTTTAGAGATGGGGGAGGGGAGCGGTGTGACAGGTGAGACACTTTAGAGATGGGGGAGGGGAGCGGTGTGACAGGTGAGACACTTTAGAGATGGCGGAGGGGAGCGGTGTGACAGGTGAGACACTTTAGAAATGGGGGAGGGGAGCGGTGTGACAGGTGAGAAACTTTAGAAATGGGGGAGGGGAGCGGTGTGACGGGTGAGACACTTTAGAATTGGGGGAGGGGAGCGGTGTGACAGGTGAGACACTTTAGAGATGGGGGAGGGGAGCGGTGTGACGGGTGAGGCACTTTAGAAATGGGGGAGGGGAGCGGTGTGACGAACGAGGCACTTTAGAAATGGGGGAGGGGAGCGGTGTGACGGGTGAGGCACTTTAGAAATGGGGGAGGGGAGCTGTATGACGGGTGAGGCACTTTAGAAATGGGGGAGGGGAGCGGTGTGACAGGTGAGACATTTTAGAAACGGGGGAGGGGAGCGGTGTGACAGGTGAGACACTTTAGAAATGAGTGATCGTTTCTTTTTTTTTCTTGAATCTTAAAAAATATTTTTACTTATCATTCAAGACCTTAATACAATAAGGCGCGTTGGCTGAGAGGTAAAGCGTTTGGCTTCCGAATCGAGGAGTCCTGGATTCGAATCCTGGTGAAGACATAGACTTAGATACTCCCGCGCCGTTCGGCGCATTGGCAGGCAAGCTGTCTCCACAAAGTTCTGTTTCTGGCCATGTCTGAAGCCTCCTCATAGTGAAGACATGAAGTTTTAATTTCTGGAGTCCACCCAGCTAATGGGCACCTTAAATAAGTTGAGGAGAAGTAAAGGCGGTTGGCCATTGTGCTGACCACATGTAACATCATCCTAGACTAGAACATTAGCCTAAACCAATAGCTCGCTGACACGTGACTAGTCTGTACGATGTGGCCACGAGCTACTGGTCTCCCCTGCCCACAGGTTTCTACGTCACAGGTCATTGTTGAGGTCTAATATGACGATTGGTCTCACCGCTGCTATGGTCTTCACTTTGATAATAGTATTTCTCATGACCTTCATCATGTCTATTATCATGACGAACAGGTCAAAATGTATATTGTGGTCTTACAAAGTAATATGGTGATCTCAATTAATTTTAATGTAACTTTGTAAACTAAATAACAATAGTCATTGAATTTGTGTTATTAAAAGCATGAAAGAAATGAAGCAAGAATTTTTTAATGCTTCAAAGTTCCACTTTAAGACCATGCGTCTATAGGGCAGATGATGTTTAGATTATCTGTTTCTATGGCCAACCGTTAACGAGCATGGTGTCGTGTGGCCAGCACAACGACCAACTTCTTTTACTTTCCCCTAACTAAAATCAGGTACCCATTAGTTGGGTAGACTCAGGGGTGCCCTAAAAATCATGAAATTCAAAATCTCAGTTCACCGAAATTCGAACCCAGGACCCAAGGTTCAGAAGCCAAGCGTTTAACCACTAAGCCACACGAATCACGTAACTAGGAGTGAAGGTTTCAGTTAAAGGCCAGTACGCGTAAGGTACTTATAGGAGCAAAATATATCTCTTGTAGTGATTCCATCTTGTAATTTTAAAGATACTGACCACATAACAGACGTTGCAATTCTACAGCTGTCCCAGATGGACTGTAACACGCCACAGCAAAAAATGTGCCAATTACAATGCGCGGGACATGCAGTCCGTATGGCTTTAAATCGTCTCCTCAGAGTTGTGATGGTGGTCAACACAAGTGCGTAAAAGCCACCATTAAGAGCCCTTTCATTGAATGCGACACATCCACTACTGGGTTTCACAATTTTATTTGAAAAAACACTTGCGCAGTATTGTCTCAAAAATTATCTGACATAAGCGGATTCGGAGGTCCGTAATATTAGTTCAAACCTCTTTAAGAAACACTGAAGTGACACAGTGCTGGTATATCTTTCTGAAGTTTAATGCTTTCAACCTCAAACACGATGCAATGTTCTACAGCTCGTGTACAAAGTGGATACAGAATACAAAAATGATAATCAATAAACTAACCACCATTTTACTTCAAAGTAGCGCCATCTTTCTAACCAAATAAGTACAAGCTGTCACTCACTCTAAGGGAAACTACTCTCGTCTTCTGTGCGTTCTCCATAGAAACTTCTAGAAGCATTACGTCACATCATAGTTTTGATTTTTTATTTTCAAAGTCGTCTCCATTTCCCTTTACCTATTTTAAATTATATTTTTCTGCTATAACCATAAGCCTATTTTCTATTATGATACACTTCATCTATCATATCACTAATGTAACGTGATGTCAGACGTGAATCTTGGAAAAATAGCAGTTGGACTTCACAGCATTCACTCTACACTATAAATTGGAATATATAAACAAAAAGAGGAATAAAAATGAGTGACGTAGCTTGAGTACACCGAAACTGTCCTAATTTTTTTGACAGAC
This sequence comes from Biomphalaria glabrata, assembly GCF_947242115.1. Classification (NCBI taxonomy): domain Eukaryota; kingdom Metazoa; phylum Mollusca; class Gastropoda; family Planorbidae; genus Biomphalaria; species Biomphalaria glabrata. Next base: position 38,098,011 of record NC_074718.1, on the reverse strand, counting down.
TTTAAAATATCTACAAAAGTGCGACAATGGAATGTGCTATTTGTCAGGGGCAGGTATGGCGAGAGTGATTGTGTTATTTCTTTGTACTATTTAAGTATGAAAGAGTTATATCCCTTTGTTTATTTCTCCTCTTCTCTTCCCCCCCCCCCTCAGGCATGAATGTGAACAGTATACACGTGATGTTTTTGAATGGTAGTTTCTCCGCTGGTTGATAGAGTGGATTGGTAGTTCGTTAGTGGTATTATGTTCCTGGACTGGTGTTGTGTGTATTTAATATTTACTGAGGTTGATATCATTTTTTGTGCTCAATCAGATACTATCAGATACTATTAAAGTATTAAAATTTTACTTGTGTTATTCATATATATTTGGAGTCGGAGTTTGTTTGTGATAATTATTCGTATTTAAGTAACCCCCTAACGAGCCTAACGAGCCAAGTCGAGAAACACACCAACCAAGTCCAGCCAAGCATAAGTGAACCCTGACATCTGGAGGCTTCGTCCGGGCAGGTACCTCGTCTTTTGTACCTGTTATTCGTCACTAAGCTAATAAAAGCTAATAAATATTGCATCCAAAGCAAACAATATTTTTATGTCACCTAATAATCGTTGACATTTCTGGGCTTCGTCCGGTCCAGATAAACTACATTTAAGTGAAAATTGTAAATCTGACTTCACAGGACAAATTAAACATTGTCCTATCTCCTACGCAAGTTACGTCCCGTGTTGACATTATTCTTCAAGTGTCCTGTCTCCTACGCAAGTTACGTCACGTGTTGACATTATTCTTCAAGTGTGGGTGTAGCAGTTCTACACGCTACACGAGTTATATCCCCTACGCAAGTTACGTCCCGTGTTGACATTATTCTTCAAGTGTCCTGTCTCCTACGCAAGTTACGTCACGTGTTGACTTTATTCTTCAAGTGTGGGTGTAGCAGTCTCCTACGCAAGTTACGTCCCGTGTTGACATTATTCTTCAAGTGTGGGTGTAGCAGTTCTACACGCTACACGAGTTATATCCCCTACGCAAGTTACGTCCCGTGTTGACATTATTCTTCAAGTGTCCTGTCTCCTACGCAAGTTACGTCACGTGTTGACTTTATTCTTCAAGTGTGGGTGTAGCAGTCTCCTACGCAAGTTACGTCCCGTGTTGACATTATTCTTCAAGTGTGGGTGTAGCAGTTCTACACGCTACACGAGTTATATCCCCTACGCAAGTTACGTCCCGTGTTGACATTATTCTTCAAGTGTGGGTGTAGCAGTTCTACACGCTACACGAGTTATATCCCCTACGCAAGTTACGTCCCGTGTTGACATTATTCTTCAAGTGTCCTGTCTCCTACGCAAGTTACGTCACGTGTTGACTTTATTCTTCAAGTGTGGGTGTAGCAGTTCTACACGCTACACGAGTTATATCCCGTGTCCCGTGTTGACATTATTCTTCAAGTGTGGGTGTAGCAGTTCTACACGCTACACGAGTTATATCCCGTGTCGACATTTTCTCAACTCAAGCTTAATAGACATTTGTTGATTTGTCGTTCAAGCTGACCTTACAGGATCGCCAACAGAAATATTATCTTTTTATGGAAAGGAAATAGTCACTAGACATTTATATTTACATTTGTCTTCTTAGTTGTTGCTCCTTATTGTTAAATAGAACATTATTTTTCATATTGGTAACATTTTGTTGGTTGGTTGAATAACTTTGTTTTCTTTCTTTGTTTTTTTTTTGTATCTACTGGGCATACTGAGGTGCGTGCTAACACCAAGGGCGCAGTGACCGCTTCGACCTGACCGAGGATACAACGTGACGAGCTAGTCAGAATTTTGTATCACAATATTTTTTTTTACTTCTACTTTCTATTTAATAATCTTACGATACATTAGGTATTCACATTTTAAATTTTTTTTTTTTCTACCACAATGTACTACAAGTTTAATTAATTTTGTTTTACTACTATTTGTTGTGTTGCAAATAAAATAATTTTGAATTCTATATTTCTTTTCAACATCTGTGCGTGTAAAAGGTTCTACAGAGAGGCTGAACGTGAACGGGACACTCCAGAAGATTTTCAATGTAACTGGCGACACCATTGGGAAAGAGCTATCATCCCTGGCATCAGGCAGAGGACAGAGCTAAGTTTTCTTTAGTGTTGGTTGTATCGGGAATTCTAGGTAGAATCGTGCGGAACCCTATCAGTAAGAAAGCTATATACACCCTTATTTAATAATAGTTCTATAAATTAAAGTAATATAGGTAAGAAAGTTTTCCCTAGTTTAACCAGTCTAACAGTCTTATTATTTATCACATAAGTCAGTAATAGCCCGTATTATACTCTGTAACATGGATGTATTCAGGCCTCGTTCGATTGAGGAAATATCTGGGCAGGCCCAGATGTTGGGCATTGAGGGCAAAGAATTAAAGAAATTTTTAGAAAGCCAACAAAGACTGGATCTAGACAGATGTGTGGAAAACGAAAAGATGGCTTTGGAAAAGGAAAAGATGGCTTTGGAAAAGGAAAAGATGGCTTTGGAAAAGGAAAAGATGGCATTCGCAGCAGAGGAAAGGAAACATATGCGGGAGATGGAAGAAAAAAGACTGGAACGAGAGCAGAGAGAAAAGTCAGAAACGTCAAGCAACACTTCAGTAACACAAAGTAAAGTGCTGGACAAAAATCTAAAAACAATGACTGAGAATGAAGATTTAATGTACTACCTCGAACTTTTCGAAACAACTGCAGTTGCTAGTGGTATCCCCAAAACTAAGTGGCCTCTACTACTAACACATAAGCTAAACGACAAACTGAGAATGTTCATGATTCAAATGAGACACATTCACAGCACAGACTACGACTACGTCAAGCATGAGTTATTGAAACAAGCTGAGATGAAGCTTGTCGCACAAGGTGGCACGAGTTACTTCCCAAGTCAGATGACATAAAGGAGTTTTATGTAAATCTTCAAAGAACTTTTGAAAATTGGATCAACGCAGCGCAAACTCCTATGACAGTTGAAGGTATTATCGACCTAATCATGAGGGATCGAATCTACAGCATTCTGTCAGAAGAAGCATTGAAGGACATCATCCTAAGAAAACCAACTACAGCCAAGGAGACACTTGATTGCATAGACCAATTTAAAGATGCAAACAAAGGGGCGTCTGAAATTGTAAAAAAAATCCAAAAGGTCACCATTAAAGATACCCCTTACGTAGTTGCCGCATCCTCCGGCCCCTTTGCTGGTCAGAGAACAAACCCCGAGGCTAATGTGTTCTGTTATAGGTGCAGAAAGACAGGCCATCTGTCTTATGATTGTAGATCGAGACAAATCAACGACCAGTACTACTACACATCCGGTAGAAATAGATGGGCCCAAAACCAGAACCAACAGACACGTCCAAGATATTATCAATCACAAGGAAGTAGGTCTCCATCGCCCCCCGCAGCTCAATACTCATCAGAATACAGAAGACAATACCAATCACAACAACATAGAAGAGGAAGGCATTCCCCAACTGAAACAACACAACAACCGTACATGCAAGAACATAGAGCACAAAGTATATATATAATATAATATATATATGAATATATAAACAAAATGAGGAATAAAAATGAGTGACGTAGCTTGAGTACACCGAAACTGTCCTAATTTTTTTGACAGACTTTAAAATATCTACAAAAGTGCGACAATGGAATGTGCTATTTGTCAGGGGCAGGTATGGCGAGAGTGATTGTGTTATTTCTTTGTACTATTTAAGTATGAAAGAGTTATATCCCTTTGTTTATTTCTCCTCTTCTCTTCCCCCCCCCCCCAGGCATGAATGTGAACAGTATACACGTGATGTTTTTGAATGGTAGTTTCTCCGCTGGTTGATAGAGTGGATTGGTAGTTCGTTAGTGGTATTATGTTCCTGGACTGGTGTTGTGTGTATTTAATATTTACTGAGGTTGATATCATTTTTTGTGCTCAATCAGATACTATCAGATACTATTAAAGTATTAAAGTATTACTTGTGTTATTCATATATATTTGGAGTCGGAGTTTGTTTGTGATAATTATTCGTATTTAAGTAACCCCCTAACGAGCCTAACGAGCCAAGTCGAGAAACACACCAACCAAGTCCAGCCAAGCATAAGTGAACCCTGACACTATTCAAGATAATTGTATTCCAATTTACACTGTGATGTAATCCTTGTGGGAGGTAGAAATATTTGGTTAGATATCACAACGAATGCTTTAATAATGTCCATTTACAAATGAGAAAATTAATATTACTGTCTTTTTATAAAATGATTAAAAGATGTGAGGTGAAGCAATGTCCAGCATAAATCCAGCCGTGACTGCAAGCCAAACGACCAAGAATACGACCAGTGACACCTTATCAATGTATTTCCCTATTATTTTATATTTGTTGTACTCGGCGTAACTCTTCTGGTCTTCGTCCAAGGAGTCATTTTCATGGTTATTTCCCTTGTCTGGCGACTCTGGTACATGAATCGTCTTGGCGTTTCCTTGTTCCCTGAGCTTTGCAGCTATGGTAGACAGCCCAACTTTGGAGACTCCATTTAGACCAGTCACCGCTTGTCGTAGGGTGGTTACTTTTTTAATGGCGGACTTGTAATTGTGCTTCGCCCTGAGATGTTTTGTTTCTTTCTGAAATCACAAGCAAAGCTCAATATGAAACACACTTTTGATTCAATCATGTAATTTTAGATCTAAACTAGATAATAAATTGGTGCTATTTGATAAATTGTAATAATTTGTTTTTATGTTAATTAATAAATAAAACATGCTTAAAGTATATGTTCAGGGCGCTATGGTCGTATAACTTTTGTGGACCTGTTATGGGACGGAGGCATCTGGGAGGACGTTTCGTGCTCCTTTTTCAAAAGCTGTTTTAAAAAAAGTTGCTCTAGTCTGAATTTGACATCGAGCCGCTATGAAGGAAATCCGACCTGTTAACCACTGAGCTAGTCGAGTACTTGTAAAAATAGAAGGCTTTATAGTCTCTTTTTAGTTTAAATTTGTTAGTGAAAAATATAATTCTCTAAACAAGTCTTATGTCCCCATACGTAGTTCATATTTAATATTAACTAGTTAATCGATTACGTCTAATTAATTGACAATTAGTTAATTTTTAAATAGATTAATGTATATTTATCGACGATGAATAATTTTACTAAGTTTCAAGTTGATTCGAGAATGGGGAAGAGGTAGAAACAACGAGTACAAGATTTTTACCAGACAGACAGACAGACAGACAAAATGACTTGATATAAGCTTGATAAAGGAAATAAGGAGCCTGTATTGCATAAAGTACTATCAGTCTTGCTAGTGTCTTACCAGACCAAGAAACTTGATCTATGGCAGTGTTGTCAGGCGTACATCACGCGGATCATATCCGTCACGCGAAACTGTAAGCTTCTACCCACAGTGCAGATTGAAACCACAAAGGTTCAATACTATTGAACTCAACGCTATTTTGAGCTGATGCGGCTCGTGACTCCGGTGTCAAAAATTAAAAGGCACATTTCGTATTTAATATGCTAGAAACAAATTCGTACTAGTGCTCCTTCTTCCCAGGTTATAGCATGGAATGGGTTGGCTGAATCAGTCAAGAAAATCATCGACGTAGTAGAGTTTAAATCCTTGATTAACATGAATGAATGGATTGACATGGGTAAGACATAATTAGCTTCTCTTTTGCAAATATGATAAAGTAATATGTCCTCCAAGCAAAATGTTAGACACGAGTGGTCAGTATTTTTTTTAAAATTATGCTATTACCAATTAAAAAATATTAGCTACATCTGTAAGTTCATATGCACTAAATCTGAGATACTCATACTCGCAGCAAGAGTATTTAAATAAGTCTTTCATGATACATCAGTAACGTGTATTATTTCAAATTTGGGATGATTGAATTTAACTTTTAACTTTTAGATGTCCTTGACTTAGACTTGTAACTTTGAAATGTCCTTGACTTTAACTTGTAAATTTCAGATGTGATTTCAGAAACAAAGATTATTACGTTCTTTTCCAAACTTCGTGCAGGGAGAGGGGATGACGGTGGGCGAGGTACGACATCGCGGCCTTTGTTATATTAAATGTGTTGTACTCGGCGTAACTCTTCTGGTCTTTGTCCAAGTAGTTATATTTCACGGTAATATCCCTTGTCTGGCGACTCTGGTACATGTATCATCTTGGCATTTTCTCGTTCTCTGAGCTTTTGCAGCTATGGTACCACAGTTCGAAGCGCATTCCAATCAGCCAGGTAGCTAAGAATATATTTGAAACCACATCTAAAATTTAAACTATTTAAATAAGATAATGTCAACTGGCACAATTTTTTTTTTTTTTACAAATTTAACTTTCGTTTTCTTGTATGAAATGTTTCTTGACCTTGGTTGACCTACCTCTTCCATGTGATGCAGGCAGACGATGGCGATGCTGTCCAGCACTGTCAGCATGGAGATAATGAGCAGGATAAATAGGTACATGGTCACTTCCGGCATGGACTTGGAGGACCTGGGCAGCATGCCGCCTACAATACTCAGGAAGACGGATAGGGCAAGTAACACTGTTATACCTGGGTCATAGATATTTTAAAACAGTTGTTAGGCGAGGCAACAATAGTTTCAAACATTTCTTACACGAGGCAATATAGAATTTCATACCTGTGTTAGACAATGGTAATTAGAATTGACTCTTTATGACTAATGTTTTATTGCTGCTAGGCACTCGCGATGATAAGTGTAGATGTGTTTGAAATGTGTTAAGTGTGTGTGTGTGTGTAGCATGACTGATGCTACACTAGGTGACAAAAACACAGTTAAAGTATTGCATTTACACGCACGACTTCCCACACAGTCACCTGACACATACATTCTTACACATGCACCACCCGCTTTTCTGCCCACATATATTCTTCCATATTCCTCCCCCACACATGCATCACCCGTTTTTCAGCCCACATATATTCTTCCATGTTCGTCCCCCACACGCATCACCCGTTTTTCTGCCCACATATATTCTTCCATGTTCCTCCCCCACACATGCATCACCCGTTTTTCAGCCCAAATATATTCTTCCATGTTCGTCCCCCACACATGCATCACCCGTTTTTCTGCCCACATATATTCTTCCATGTTCCTCCCCCACACATGCATCACCCGTTTTTCTGCCCACATATATTCTTCCATGTTCGTCCCCCACACGCATCACCCGTTTTTCAGCCCACATATATTCTTCCATGTTCGTCCCCCACACGCATCACCCGTTTTTCTGCCCACATATATTCTTCCATGTTCCTCCCCCACACATGCATTACCCGTTTTTCAGCCCACATATATTATTCCATGTTCGTCCCCCACACATGCATCACCCGTTTTTCTGCCCACATATATTCTTCCATGTTCGTCCCAGACACATGCATCACTCGTTTTTCTGCCCACATATATTCTTCCATGTTCGTCCCCCACACATGCATCACCCATTTTTTAGCCCACATATATTCTTCCACATTCGTCCACTACGAAACATGCATGATAATTCATGCATTCCCACACATGTACTCTCAATGCACTTTCACGCAGGCATTCCCACACATGTACTCTCAATGCACTTTCACGCAGGCATTCACACACATGTACTCTCAATGCACTTTCACGCAGGCATTCCCACACATGTACTCTCAATGCACTTTCACGCAGGCATTCCCACACAGTTACTCTCAATGCACTTTCACGCAGGCATTCACACACAGGTACTCTCAATGCACTTTCACGCAGGCATTCACACACATGTACTCTCAATGCACATTCACGCAGGCATTCACACACATGTAATCTCAATGCACTTTCACGCAGGCATTCACACACATGTACTCTCAATGCACTTTCACGCAGGCATTCACACACATGTAATCTCAATGCACTTTCACGCAGGCATTCACACACATGTACTCTCAATGCACTTTCACGCAGGCATTCCCACACATGTACTCTCAATGCACTTTCACGCAGGCATCCACACACACGTACTCTCAATGCACTTCCACACGCACACTCCCACGCATGCATTCCAATGCATTCATTTCCAAATATTCACCTCCACTCACATATTCCCACACTTGCATTTCCTCCCTTAGTTTTTGTACACACACACACACACATGCGTGCATTCTCCTGTCTATTCCAACAATACATGATATTTCTATGTTTGTTTCAATAAATTGAACGTTCCATGTATATATTTAGTACGGTATGGAACGCTGTAAGTACAGGTAAATGTGAAGTTTATATATTAATATTGAAACACTTTCAATTGGCCCAAAGGAATAAAAGTATTTTTTATTGTTTATTTAGTTCCTATAAATAATTATAATAGTAACAGAACTTTTAAATGAGGGTACGCACCAGTACGGCGTACCGGCACCATTTTCAATGTACGGAAAAATGTAACGCATTTTAACGATGTTTATTATAAATTAATTAGTAGTTAAAAGTTAGGTAAACCAACACTGAGTACCTGAACCTATATTTTTTTTAAAGTAATGAATAATAATAAAGTACTACTGTTACTGTTTCTAAAATCAACTAACCGTATCCAATTTTCTCCCCTGAATCTGCCGGGATCAGGAAGACTAGTATATTCAAGAAAGATAAAAAGATGACCGGAAGTACTATGTTGATCATCAGAAACAATGGACGCCTCTGTATATCGAAGCTGATCTGTTGGAAGAATACAAGGAGAAAAGATAATTAGCTCCCTTACATTGTGGATTTTAGTCTTTAATGGAAATATTAAAATGAAATTAGAAACTGACTTTCTGCCACCTGTATTCACTAAGTTGGTGCCAGGGATGGTCAGGCTGACGAAATCCACCCTGGCATTACAATCCGGCCCACAAATTTGTCCCACATGTCGGGCATCCATTCGTACGTCGAAATCACAATAAAAACTTTTAAGACGGTCACGGAAACTGGACATGTATGTGCGAGAGTTTGTCTAGTGTAGAGTACATGTTCCGTAAAGGTGGCCTGTTAGCTATATAAATATTGAAACTTTTTGATATTACTGCCTGGGCACATAATAATAATAAGGCTTGTCTTGGAATCCGAAAATTTATAAGGAATGCAGTATTTCTCGTGCTTTGACCCACATATTATGCCACATCCAGGTCAAGCATAACCATTTTCCGCCTGTGGTGGATTATAATTTTTTTTCGCCGTCTGCATCTGTCCTCGGCAGCGGATTTTTTTTTGGTCACATAAAATGCACTGTAAACTGTCATCATGATGGGTCCAAAGTTTTAGCCCAGCGTAATAATGTTTATTTATGGAGTAACGTCTACAACTTATAAGAGAAGAGGTTTGAAAAGAACATGGCTCATCCAAAGCAGCCCACCGGCCCACCGAGCCTATGCCCCGATACTCCAATAACCAATACGATCCTGGTTTGTTTATGTTATAAGGGAATAGAGTAACGTACATTATATAAAGATTAAAAGTTTCTTATGAAACAAAATAGACTTCACTTGACAAAATAGATCAAGCTTTGTATTTCAATGTAGGTCTTATGTAGAAACACAAATGAAATGAGATGATACTGGACAGTGAGTGGACACTTTAAAATGTATTTTAATTCACTTCAAAATTTTTCATGAACACACGTCTGTCACATTTCCCTGACCAGTACTTTTCTTTCCTAAGCGGTTCACCGCTTTTTATAAACTTATTTGCAAGAATGAGGTTACATGACGTCCTCAGTTTTCTTTACCAATACAAGCGCGCGCGCGAACGCACACACACACACAAGCACACACACAAGCACACACACACAAACACACACACAAACACAAGTACACACATATAAATAAAAGCACACGCACACAAGCACTCTCACACACACACACACTCCATAACACTTGCGCATCTTTGTTTTTACTTCCTAAATTTATCACTAAATTTATTCTACTATCACGAAAGATCTTATAATAAATTTCACTGCTGTATTTTGTATTTGTTTATTTTACTTAATCTTATAGATCTCATTTTATAATGTACAAAAGTTCGTTCAAAAGAGAAGATGATTACGTTCTACTCGTATGCGTGAGTTAATCTAGTCATGCGAGTTAATTAAAGACTCAAACTCTGCTAAATCTTTAGTTTTCCTGGCTGATTCAAGCAACTCATTCCATACATTAATGGCAACAAGGCAGAACGAGCACTTGTACGAATTGGTCCTAGCATAAGGAAGAATAGATTTTCGTACTTTACTGTGACACTTAAACCACGCGAGCTTGTTAGAGAATTTTGTTTTATTATGTTCAAATATAAAAAAAAAGATGCGCACCATTTTCATTGCATTTCAAATCGTGTTTTTCATTTCTTTGCGGCACAAGCTGTGAACGGATGCGTAAAAAGTCACGGACCATGCAGCGGCCACGGAGGGAGTACAATTGACAATGTGCGGGATAATTGTTGTCTTTATGCTTTTAAACCTTGGCGTCCTGCTGATCGTAGTGATTCTGCTCATTAGATTGTTCGGTAACTAATTACTTCCATTACTTTTGTGTAGTCTGTAGCGTGGAGAGAAGGAGACTGCTGTTGTGGGCTACATCGTATGATTGATCTGACCATAACTCATAACTAGATTCTAAATGTTTAATTCCCAGGCAATTCATCTCATTTACTATGAAATGGTCCACAGTGGCTTCGCGACTGAAGAAAGCCGTAATAATCATTATAAAAAGCCCCTATCTCTTTACATTTAGACTACATCTATCATCTAGATCAAATTTCATTATAAAATATAGATATACTTATCACCTAGATCTAGAATCTAGACACTGATCTTTTTATCAATAGTCAATAGCCTTAGGCTTAATCTGTTCGATATTATCAATTATAATCAATAATTGAACTTTAGATTTAGAACTAACAAAGGTTTTGAATCTAGTTTCTAGAAGTCTATGTCTTTTTTTGTAAAGTACAAATAATTAAAACACATATTACGTGAGAATGAGATGCGTGGAATGGTGGCTAAGTTGTAAAACGCTTCGCTTCCAAACTGAACTTTCTCGAGTTCGAATCTCGGCTAAAAGTGAGATTTTTTAATCTCGGGAATTTTAGGACGCCTCTGAGTTCCACCAATTCTAATGAGTATCTAACTCTAGTTGGGGAAAGTAAAAGCCCTAGAAAAAGATCATCTGCCCTATAGATCTGAAGATTTGAAATAAATACTTTACTTTGTCTAGCACAATATTCTTTTTCATATTGATGCCATTTAAAGCGCTAGATCAATATGAAAACAACAATTGCGTTTTGGCGACGTCAATTTGACGTTCTGATCTTTTAAGCACCACCCTTTTGGTGAAGGACGTTTTGGCCTACGTATTGTTAATATCTTATACAATATTGTTATATACAGATTAATTTTATTATCACGTCTTTTAATAAATTAATATACTTTTCTTTCTTTGAGTAAGTTTCTGTTCATTTTTCTAGTTAGTCTGAATGCTTGTTTTTTTTTTATTGTGTGCGTTTATTTGATATATTATTACTGTTTTGCCAATATATATGTTCTTTCTAAAAATATTCAAACCTGCCTTTTTACCTGCCTGGGTGGACCACTTCGGGGGGCCGATTTTGAGTTTGTGTCTCCACACAAACTGTCTTTGTAACCTTGTTTTCTCTCGTTTTGAAGGTGATTGGTCTCCAACTATAACATGATCCCATCACACATGAGGGGACGTAGGTCGGGCCATATTATGATCTAAACACTGCTGTTATGGGATACCCATTACCAAAGTGCTGGCTGAAAGAGAGAGTTGGGAATACTATTGTTCTCGGCACTTGAGATATTAAAGAAAGAAGAGAGAATCTCCTCGTGTTCTCTGACATGCTGTAGTTATTTTTTAAATAATTAACATTTTAATTGTTTGTTTTTTTTGTTTTTTTTACATTAACATTTTTTGTGTCATCTACTTAAATAGTCAGGCCTTTTTTTTTGTATAGAAAAATGATATTAAGAATAAAATGTTGAGCTTATTTTCTGAAAAATTGACAAAGATCCTAACGCCAAAACGGCCGTCGACATAACGGATATCGACAAAAACTGCCGTCGACAAAACGGCGTCGACAAAGTGCCGCGTATCTCTAGGTCCATTCACTGTGCATTTCATTAGACTTATAACATACTTCTATAGCCGAACGAATATGCCCAAAATAAAATATTGTTTATCCCAGAGATGAGTTCCATGAATGATCTAATTCCCAAATTAAAAGAGATTTAAATATTTGACAACAACAATTTCTCTTTTTGCAAATAGGCAGATCCGATAGAGATCCGATGGGAGCCGCCTATGAGTTTGTGTGATAACACAAACTATCTTTATAATCTTGCTTTTTTAATTACGTTTAGTCATTATTATTTAATACTGACATTCTAGATTTCATGGTATGTTTCTATGTCCGTTATCTTTTCAGAGCTATTGAAAAAGTCAAAATTTCGCAAACAATCTCCAATCGTCCATTCGTCTGCTGAGAGGTCACTGTCGAGGTCAGCCAACAGGGTAGTCAAAGCAAATGTCTGCTCCCTCTCCCTGGAGAAGCCAGCGCTGGAAAAGAGATGCAGTGACTGCAGCCTCTGTTCGAGTCAGTCGTCTGCTCTGTTCACATGCTCGACGACGAGCAGAGAGAAACTGGTTTCTCCTCATCCACTTTCTGGTCAAGGCGACGAAACTCACTGCTGTAACCCCGCCAAACTCCCTCCCTTGCCTACACGTTTCGGTGGCGAAGGAATCTCCTTGATAAACAAAAATACGCAAGCTGATCCAAATCAATTTTATGGTTGTGGCAGAGACCTGAATGTTTTAAACCCCTCCGGATTTCCGCCCTTGCATCCCTGTTTCGGTGGCGAAGCATCTTCCTTGATAAACAGAAATTTGCAGAGTAATCATAATCACCTTTCTGGTCTCGGCAAAGACCTTATGTTTCTAAATCCTCCAAGATTTCTGCCATTGCCTCCCCACTTCGGTGGCAAAGCATCCTCATCGATAAAGAAAAAGAAGCAATCTAATATAAATCAACTTTCTGGTCTTGGCGATGATGTGACATTTTTTAACCCCACCAAAGTTCTGCCCTTACCTCCCAGTTTTGATTGCCAAGGATCTTCACTGATAAACAAAAAGAAGCAAGCTAATCCATTCATATTTTCTGGTCTGGGCAAAAGTACAAGGTGTTTTAATTCCAGCCGAAGCCCACTCCGAAAGGTGCTCAAATTTGGAAGGCTCAAGTGTAAAGCGCGTGCAAGAATAAAGAACAAGCACGTGATTCCCCCACTGACGTCTCATGTGGATGACTCTTTTAATAGACAGCGATTTGCAATGGATCGTCCGGCGCTATCAAACGTCTTTCCTCCCGGCATTGATGGATGCTGCAGTCCAACAAGTTATTCTTCTTTCGGAGATTCCTGGTCGTCATTCTCTGATGTTCCATGCAAGACGGCCACAAATCCAAAAGAAATGAGTGAAATATCCAATAATAAGATTGGCTCTTCATTAAAAGCCGATCAAGCTGTAGACTGTAGACCCGGCTTCAGCAGTATTCCTAATAAAACCACGAAAGACGAATATTGCTCATCAAGCTCCTCGACATCCAATGCTTTTCTTTTCGAAAATTCATGGACCGGGCCAGTCTCTAATGTCCCCTGCGAGATCGCCGCAAATCAAAGAGAGATAGGTGGAATGTGGAATAATAAGTTTGACTGTTCGTTAAACGCTGGTCAGGACGTTTACTATAAACCCGGGCTCAGCAACATTCTTCGAAGAAACGCAACAGCCAAATACTGCTCTCCAGGCACAGCCGCCACCTTCAGTTCGCCAAGTGCTTTTATTTACGCCCCGAGAGATGCATTGAAGGGATCGGTCTCTGAGGTCCCATACGAGATGGCCTCAAATCCAAGAGAGTTAGATGACATGTGCAATCATAGGTTTGGATTTTCCTTTAAAGCTGCTGACAGTAAACCCTGGCTCAGCAGCGTTTTACAACAAGACTTTTCCTCAAACTCGATATCTACAGCTTTCAGCAAATCCTGCTCCACAAAGGAGCCGCTTAAGAATGGCGAATCAGAGCACGTCCACATGGACAAGCTGTTGAAACAAATTGCCAAGTTCAAGGAGGTGACAAAGTTCAGAATTGATGAAATGTCTCACATGGACGTAAAGCAAACTCCAGCTGGAAGCCAAAGCAGAGAGAGTTTAAACTACTTGGTTAAACCGTTGGACACTGGCCAAGACTGTTTAACATCTGAAAAGACTGGCATGTGTTCACAGCCGTGTCGGCCTCAATATCTGAAGCATTTACAAGAGACTATAACAGGTCAAACTACTGATCAAACTACTGGTCAAACAACTGGTCAAACAACTGGTCCAACTACTCGGACAATAAAAGACATAATGGATGAGTACGGTTTTAAATCCAGAAGGGTTGACACAGCAGCCATTGGCTCCGACATCCCAAAGCCTTTTCCTAAGAGCGTTCAGTGGTTTGACAGACTGGCAAAGGAAGAGTACACTAACTATCCCTGGAATAGATATCTTGATAACAACTTCAACAGATCCATTGATCAGAGACGATCTCCGAAACCTTTTGAAACAGACAGCTCCATGCCAGTCAGAGTGGAGGATGTCTCCCAGTTTTCCGAATCTACTTGTAAGCATTCATCGTCGTCTACATGTTGCCTTAACAAAATACAAGAGTCATTTCAACAGCCAAACACAAACATATCTAGTTCCTTTCAAAGCGGAACTCTCCAAGACAAAGATTCAGAACAAATCACACAAGCAAACAAACCTGAAGTTTTCATTAGTAAAACTGAGAGATCCCTCGAAGATCCACTCGTATCAACTACATTATACACTCCAACTGAAAGTAAGGATCTGAATTCGGACGCTCCAGTTAACAATTTGAGCATCGACGAAGTTGAAATGACGCCATCCGCTGGACAACCAGTCAACGTTGATGCTGACATTTCTCCAAACGAATTGCTTCGAATTTTGCGCATCTACTACAGCGACCTCCCGGCACAAGGCTCTCGTGATAATGCGTTGATCTTACTGCGGGAAGAGAAAGAGCGACTTCAGAAAATTGACGCGATCATCTCCTCAACATCTCTTCGGCATTCGGAGGACAACTCAAAGAAATTGCCGAATAGCTTTTCCGAATCGTTCAGCGACACCGGTGAAACGCTTACTGATAGAAGGTCTATTTCAGCGCCGAATTTAAGTAACAACTATTACAAGTCAAACGACTATATTGATAATTCAACCGTCAGTAAGTCTGAATCAGTTCCGCTTTTAGCTCAGCATGTCAGCCATTTGATCGAATCTGAGCCTTTCAGGAAGTCGCGAGTTGTCGGTCCTGATAATGTGGACTCGTCTATCTGGCTTGGCCCATCCGAGGGTAAGAATAATTGCCTTAGCCAATATTGGCAAGATGATTTGTCCAGATTAGGCAATGAAGTAAGTCAAACCTACTGTGTAAGAAACCCAAGAATGCCCCATCTACGAATAAGAAATAAGCAGAGAAGAAGTAGATCTAGATCTCAATCAAAGTTTGTTTTCCTAACGCGACGTAATGAATATCTTCAGACGAGTCAAGAAACAATGAAATGCAAATATGAATAGATGGAAACTAAAAGCCAAGACTTTTATATTGTTGACATTGTTACGAGACATCGCTAATAAGTGGAAATCATTAAAAGACCTGATCGAAAAGACAAGTCTCTATAACGGTTTAAACAAGTGAGAAAACAAATCATGTTTTCATTCCAACAAAAAATTAAACAGAAAAAAAATTTAAATGATGTTGTTTTTCTAAATTATATGTTGTTGTTTTAATTTACTATTCGTATTTGTTTGATATCTGAAAGTGTCTGGTGTACTATTAGTTCTAGCTTGTAACAATTGAAAGTGTCTATTGTACCCTTAGTTCTAGGTTGTGATAACTGAAAGTATGTATAGAACTATTAGGTATAGATCAGTATTAGATCTAATACACCTTTTAATATTCCAATGATAATCATTTAGATCTACATCTAGAAGACAATATGCAAAATTTCCCTGAACATTTATGTATTAAACACTTGAATCAATAAAACCTTACATTCGAAAATTCCCGAACGCGATGGTCCACTTATGAGCGCGATAGTCCTTTCAATAAACGATGTAGGATCTAGACCCAGATTTCGTCTCTAGCTAAATTTACATTTGTTTATTTTTTACTTTTAAAAATTATAACGGTCAAACTAGAGTTTTCCCCATGCGGCTAGTAATGTTTGCTCAACGATATACTAAACTGTAAAAATTTCTAGAAAAATCGTTAGAGCCATTTTTGAGATCAGTGACCGCCCACCATCCATGAGTTACTTGAAAGAGGTATTGTAAAAATAAAAAAAACTTTATTCAATTAATCTCAAATAATAAACCTTTTTGTTTGATATAGATTAAAGGAAAAAAACTTTATCGTTATTAAGAGATACAGTTTAAAGTGCGGAGTCCCCCCCCCCACCGGGCCCTCCCCCCCCCTCCCATTCTTTTAAAAATATTTTTAAAAAGTTTTTTGCTTGCTAATTTCAAGAATGTGTGAGAATAGTTTTTGACTGATTATATACA
This sequence comes from Biomphalaria glabrata, assembly GCF_947242115.1. Lineage (NCBI taxonomy): Eukaryota > Metazoa > Mollusca > Gastropoda > Planorbidae > Biomphalaria > Biomphalaria glabrata. Next base: position 38,081,331 of record NC_074718.1, on the reverse strand, counting down.
AAAAAAAAAAAAATGAAAACGTATTTGATACCATAGTTTACAAAAGTCAATGAGATGAGGAAAGGTGCAGATTGGAGCAGATTTCAGCTCAATGAAGTCAGTCCCAAGTTTCTTTGTCCCTCGAGTTTCGCCTCAAAGTAAACTGATAAAATGTATCTCTATAATATTTGCAGCTAGTTTAAAAGGAAGAATGTCAATACATTCCACCAGCCCACTGACTGACCCTCCCATTTAGCAGTGAGAACAAGCTAAAGAAACCACGTGATATTGGAATTTCGTCTATTCCAATGTTGTTTTCTCAGATTGAACCTTTTAGCGAAAAGTAGAAGCCAAAGTTTACTTGGCGATAAGCTTGCCGGTGATGTTATTCCGTAGTAAACCATTAGATTCAACACAGAACAAATCTAATGGCTTCTGTTAAGTAAACACCGGGTCCCAATTGCAAGCATGAGCGTCATGTGGTCAGCACAAAAGACCAACCACTTTTATTTCACCCAACTCATGTCAGATACCCCTTAGAGTTGGGTAGACTCGGTGGTGTCCTAAAAATACCTAAAAAAATAAATTCCTCGGTTCAGAGAGCAGGCGCCTTACTAGCCACCGCACCCCACAATTTAATAGTACATCTTTTATTCTTTTTTTAAAATACAAACATGATTTTAAATTGATCGCATTTTCGGTTCTGTTGCTTGATTAAAATCTACACACCAAGTATTTGAAGCTAGAAAAAGATATTTCGATTTATGAAAACTAAAGGTTAAATTTCTGTATGTAGTCAGGAAGTACGTACAGTTTCTAGTCCAGGCTATAAGTCTTGGTAGGGATGTCTGGTCAGTTTCAGTTATTTGCCTTAACCGTAATATATTTCATGATCCGTAAATTATTAAGAAATCAAAAGAGTGAATGACTCTATTAATGAATTTAAATCTTAAGGGTTACTTTCTATATGTACTAAAAAGGAACCCCGTGTGAAAGAACTAGGACACATTAAACACAGAAGTAACACAGAAGTAACACAGCTGCTTGACCTTTATGGATGAGTATTTAACAAATCCTGAGGTGTCATTGAAGGCCTCTATGGTTGTTTTCAATAAGTTCCATTCCCCGTGAGGCGTGTAGAACGTGAGGCCAACTTCCGGAGACTTTGGGGCGATGAAATGTAGTTCGTGAGTCTGGTAAGTCATTGCTATCAACTGAAAAAGAGATACAATATTCAGACAGGGCCGGCATTTAATAATTAAAGTGACTTTGGTGGTTCCAAAAGAAAAAACAGCAACAAAGTAAAACAAAAAAAAAAAAAAAAAAATAAAACTATGCAATTAATAAAAAAAAACCTGCCCGTCTATATCTGGGATTTTTAATTTCCGGAACTTTGGGCGCCTCTGAGTCCACCCAGCTCTAATGGGTACCTGACATAAGTTGGGGAAAAGTAAAGGGTGTCGGTCGTTGTGCTGACCACATGACACCCTCGTTAACCGTGGGCCACAGAAACAGATGACCTTTACATCATGGTCTTAAAGGGAATATTACCTTTACTTTTACTATATCTTAATCTGCAAAATATATCGCAATATTCGTAGTAAAGAAAGAGTTAAATTAGTAAACATAGAGTCATGGTGCTCTAGTATGTTTCAGATCTAATCCAAGTGTGGCTATTGTTTACTCTAAATTTTTTTTTAATCCTTTACTACCAATTGGAAGCCTTAGGCGGCTGCCTAGTTTGCTTATGCCTAAAGCCGGCCCTGAGTAAAAAAAAATAATTGAAAACCTGCCCCCCCCCCCTACCATTTTTATTTGCGAACTAGTGTGATTTTTATGTATGCTAAAGGTCGCCGTTGACCTTGACGGGTGTGTTAGTGTGTCAAGAGTCATGACGCTTTTTAATAAAATTGTCTCGATTGAGAGATTGAGAAATGTTTTATTTTTGTGTTTGTGGATCAGTGGATGTGATTTCGATTTGGAATATTGTAAAGAATTTCTTTTACTGGGATTATTGACTCATTAAAACTGGATTGGGCTGCGGCGAGATGTGGCAGCGGCGACGCTAAAATGGGTGAGTACTTTTTTTTATTGTCTCAAACCATGTCTTAACAAAACATTGTAGATCTTAGAGACTGTAGAATATCTTCACATTTACAAAAGAGATAACGTAGATATACATTACTGCATAGAGATACATAGAGATACGGAAGAGATAATCTTGATTTTAGTTGAGGATACACTATAATCATTAGATAGATAACAAGAAATATCATAGCAGGGCCGACCTTAGGCTTAGAGCCTCTCACAGGAATCAAACAATTTGTTTGTAGAAGAAATAGCAAAAACCTGTCCCCACTGTTATTGTTGGAGTCACTAAGTTTTCAATAAGTTTTTTTTTTTGTTTATTTTTATTTTTTCTATTTCGTTTGGGACGACCAAATTCACTTGACCTCCTAGGGCATACACTTATCCAGGGCCGGCCCTCATCATAGAAATACTAGAAGTTTTCTATAAAAATGTTAAAACGATAATTTAGAGGTTCTGCAAACATCTAAAAATATTGTAACGCTTTTTTCTTCTCTTTCTCTCTCTCTCTCTCTCTCTCTCTCTCTCTCTCGTTAATAAGAGAGTATAAGAATAGTTAAACATACAAATGAGTCATTCATCACTAATTACATCTCACAGCTCGAGACCTGTAAAACTTGTTTTGTTTGAAGACGTTTGACGAGCTTGTCAGTAAAGAGACTTTAGCGAAACAATCAGACAATTCTGACGTGTCTCTTATTTTAGCTTCTATCATAATAGTTATACCTTTTTTTTTGTCAAGGTTCAAAGTGTATTCATGCAAATATGTACCCATATCAAATCTACTTGTATTAGCGTCTAACACACGTCTATTGAATAGTCCTCAGTCATATACTAAAACATCTGGTGGCACGCATTGACATCCTGTTGTATTTCCAAAGTATTTATTTTTAGTGCAATTTGATAACGATATGCTCTAATTCTTTCACTTTATATTTTCTTTTCTTTTTTTTTTGTTTGTTTTTCTTCTGTTTGCTGAGCGCCAGACAAGAGATTGAACCAGTGTGCACCGAGTATCTTGCGCACCTGTACAATATAGCACTATTACTGTCGTACTGCTGTAATGCATTGGTTTACGTAACTCGTTCTTCCGTCGAGGAGCTGTGGTTTGAGCGCTTTTTTTTGGGCCTTATGTTTCTCGTTCTAGGGAATGTTCCTATATTGATATACATCTGTTCTTTTCACTGCTATCCAGACCGAGGAGCCGGTAAATACAGGAAGGCTTGTTTCTTACATTGTTTGTGGGCCAGTTGTGGGCCAGCTTTGGAGCCAGTTGAGACTGGTTGAGTCAGTATTGTTTGCGACTGTATCTGCCATTGCTATGTCAAGAGACGGGGTGCCAAGTAGGACAGTGTCACTCCCACATTTTTATTACAAAAGCTTATATCGACTCTGTCAGCCTGTATTGTAAATGTTTTGTACACATTATTTCTCACACTCCAAATCCCGGATTAAGCTGAAATTTTGAACAATTATTTCTTTTACCTGACAACAAAAGAATCAATAAAAAATTTAACCAATTAGTTTATTAACTATTGGTAATTGATTATTTTGTTTGGTATCTTGAACAACGGAAATAAATCGTACTTGACAGATGTAGTGGTAGAAGCTGAACTAATCCCCTTAAGGACTCTTGAGCCCTGAGTATATATAAGAGCCCTGATCATGTAAACATTCACCATAATACTCCCCTCCTTCCCTCAACCTTTCATAGCGCATTGAGAAAGCTAAAAGCTAAAGAAAATAATTGGTAAAAATATTTCTAATCGCACAGATTTATTGTCTTGGTCAATCGCACATACAATGACACGACTGATCGAAACTAATTGGTATAATGACACTTAATATAAGCTTTATGTTTTTAAAAAGTATTTCTTATATTTTTTTGTTTACGCTACTTGTACCTGGATAAAACAAGTGTGTTTGTCAAAAGGATACTTGGTCATGTCCAGTTCACAGGACGTCAGAAATAGACTGCCAGGTATCCAGTGAGTTAGCCCAGTGGATTCAACGTTTAGTGGACTGTGGATAGATACAGCAGTTTTGAATCATTGAATTTCTAACTATGTAAAAAGGTCTCACTATTTAGAAACATTTCTCCTGTGAAAAAGCAATATAATTTTAAATGTTACAAATCGTTCTAAAGCTGAACTCTAATGCTAGTTTTGTGTGTGAAAGTTTTTGGTATGCTGTTCCATATAGCTCATTAGATCTTCTATATAGGCGTCTATAATTAGTTTGTAATTAAGTCAAATTACACATTTCAATTAAATCTCAAAATGATTTTTTACATCAAAATATTAAAAAAACAAACAAAAAACAATACAAGACTTTCAATATCAGTGAGTGAAGTAGTGTTAGAAAACAAAAAAAACAAACAAACAAACAAACAAAAACTAACTGAACACAAAATATTGAATGATATTTAATCAGCGCTCATATCGCCCAATCTCTTTGCCTCCACCATTCTTTCTCTACACATGGCTTTCATAGGACTTTCACTTCCTGTCTCTAAAAATAGCATCTCATTTCATACTACCACATCAGTCTATACACACACACAATGATACACACACACACTATCCCACACACTATGACACACACACACACACACACTATGACATATACACTATGACAAACACACACTATGACACACACACAGACACTCTCTCTCTAAGATAATGTGTATAGGATTGCTGTGGAGATCACCAGTTCTACGCTACGTCTGCTAGCTCAGAAGTGAGAACGAGTAAGAATAAGATCTCCTTGTGATTCTCATTCATAGGATCAAACCTCCTTACGTTGACTTAATACATTATAAAGTCATTACAACCATTCCTTTGTTATCAGGAAGCCACCAGTTAAAAACAAACAATTCATAAGCCATTCAATGTACTCTATAAAATACTGACCAGATCACTGGATCACTAGAACTGTGTTCCGCGAGGCCTGAGTAGGTGTTACGCAAACTATTGAGATAATTAACTATAAGGCTACCCCGTGAACTGATATCTCCTACAAAAAAAAAATAAATAAGGAAATTATTCCACTAAATACTCTGAATGTGTGAAGCACTGCACACTAAATTATTGGATCACTACGAGATTACAAATATCACAATATCAAATTGCGTTTGGATGCTCCTTCAGATTGAAATACATTTTTTTATATCCTAGCTCAAACCTCCCTCGTGACGTCGGGAAGGGCAGGAATCGAACCCTGGACAATTGGAGACAATCGAACAACAGACCAGAGCGCATACTACTCAACCAGGTTGCTATTCGTCATTCACTGGTGCTTGTAAAAAGATCATGTGGCGACCCTGATGACTTAGAATCATTCACACTTCAAAGAGGAACTTACGCTTTGTCGTCCCCGAATAAATCTCTCTTGTCTATTGTGTTTAAGAGCACGACCCTCGGCCTCCAGACCGCCTCTGGGAGAGGATGTATGGACATCAAACCTCCGTAGTCACTAGGTTCCCACGCTAAGATCTAGTTCATGGAATCATTAAAAAAAAAAGATAAGTTACAAGAAAACAAAACAGCAGCATGTCTAACAAAAATAAATTATCAGAAATATCCAACGAATATTTCGTTCAATTACTATCACACTTGTATTAGTTTTCAGTGCAAGACAGGCGCAGAAGACGTAAAGGAAGCTTAAATAAACTACGGCTTTGTCTACATGAGATGTCGCAAAATATGCAGGTCGCATTTGGGTTTGCGTGACTATATGTAACACTGCACTCATCCTTAATCTTCGGAATCGAAGACATTGACGCCCATTCATTCATTAGGTTGCAGTGTACAAACTTCAAATGGAGCGTTGAAACAAGCAATATATAAGAAAATCATTTAAAAAAAAAAGAAAACAGCTTACCTAAGATAAAGAACTCCGCACTTACTAAGACTAAGACTAAGACTAAGACTGCTTTATTGATCCTTACGGAAATTTGTTGTGATTACAAGGACTCGTTTCTCATATAAAGACAACACAACAGAAAAATACACATAAATACAACTGACAACATAAAGAGTTCATTCAGCGACTACACACAGGTATCTTGGTGCATTTCATGTTCCCTGATCAATGAGTGGCGGTGATAGAGTCTGACCGAGTGAGGTACGAACGAGTTTTTGTACCGCTCCGTTCTTGTTTTGATTGACAGCAGTCGCCCACTTCGCGACGACCTGGCGTAGTTCTGATGGAGCGGGTGGCCGTTGTCTTCCAAGATTTTTTCGATTTTTCTTAGCATTAAAAATGTAAAAGTCATTTCCCGTATTCGATATAAAAAAAATAATTCCCAATAATAACTGACTGATTGGTTAATTTTTTTTTTATTGATTCATGTTTTGTTTGGTACAATAAATAATTTTATAAAGTTTCTACTTGAAAAATAACGTATACAATTATCTAAGGGGAAAGAATCCTACGTATTTAACGCTATCTGTGAATACTGAAGGATTAATTTTCTTTGTTGGTATCAAATAAAATAATTAATTACCAGTAATCAATTGACTTATCTTTTTTTAAAATTAATTCCTGTTTATGCAAATGAATAAATGTGCAATGTTTCTAATTGATGTGAGAATGGGTGTGGGAGTAATAACGTATACAAACTTTTGTACCAGAGACAGAAAGATAGACAGTTGATATAAGTTTTGAAAAAAAAATTAAAATAATTTAAAACTAGAGACTTCTTACACATGTCATAATTATCATCATCATCAAACTCTATTTGAGTGAGGGCATGAGAGGCTTAAATCCTCTCTTGCAAAAGCCATGGACAGAAACCCTGCTGTCTTGCGTAGTGCGTATATGTCACCATACAGGTCGAGAATTTTTGGTCTCCCAGACCTGTCGAGGCGGAGATCAGCAAGTCTGGTGCAGTCAAACAGAATATGAGGCACGGTTTCCTCTTCTTCCCCGCAGCGAATCACCGTGAGAAATATGAGCCAACAGGACAGTGGACTGCACTGCACTGTGCTATAATAGCTTGAACAGGCCTGGACAGCCTCCACCACGGGGAAGTGCGGTCAGGGCGCCTCATGCGCTCCCAGACTCCACAAGAAGTCTGCAATAGTGTTGCCAGTCACACCTATGTGACTCGGTACCCACTGCATTATTACAGAGGTGCCATAGCGCTGCTTTATATTGTGTGAGGCCATGATGACAGTGTCGATATTGGGGGGCCTTGGTCCAGGGCTTTGCAAAGCCTGTAGTATAGATTTTGAGTCAGTCTTAAAACACGTCAGGTATCACCACTATTTAGTGATGTAAAACTACGCCCGCACACCATATCCAGCACTAAACCCCCCAGCCACTGCGCCTCCATAATAATAAAGAAGGATTAAAACCATTTTAAATGAATATATGTTTGATTGTAGTTGTTACGACATGTTTGCAGTAGATGTCCTTGCCCTGTTTATACTTACCATAATTACATTGGACATCTTCGAACATCTTCAATTAATAAAGAAATATTTAAGGTATATGTCAACACCAATAAAAATTTTGGAAGTCGATGACAAACCAAGAGATTAGAGACAAGATTACCTCAGCGATTGGACCCCATGATGACCTGCTAACTACCGTAAAAAAAACCCAAGATAAAAATCTATGGCCATATTACAATATCATCGGGGGTCGCAAAGACCTTCCTTCAGGGAACAGTACCAGGAAAAAGAAGAAGAGGCTGACAGAGAAAGCGATGGGAGGACAACATAAAAGAATGGACGGTCCTGCGATTGAAAGAGGTTCTAACTAAAGCAAAAGACAGAGAGGAATGGAGAAAGACGGTCGACAACTCTTGCATGGTGCCCCAACAGTCCAACACACTAAGGGATAGGTAAATGTAAATGAAAAGTTTGAAATACTATCTGCAACAGTTAACTTAGCTGTAAGGACATCGTCCCTTGTCTTATTGATCTTATCGATCGACCTGCAGAATTGCTTGAAAGATCACCTTAAAATATGTAACTTTAACTAAAGTGTTTTTGAAAGATGTATCAAGCAACTAACTTTGTTTGTCCTCAATCAATACACGTACCTCATCAGTCCAGGTCAAGGGAAGGAAGCCGTTGCAGACGAAGCTTTGCGTGACGTCATTCACTTCCACGATGGACACCAGTTGAAAAGAGACAGAGACGCTAATGATTGCTGATTGGTTAATCAATGGACGCAGGTCTGGGTTATAATTGTCAGCTTTTAACTTTGTCCTCATAATTTCCAGCCCGTCAGAGTAGTTCTGACCACTGCATTTAGTCACGAACCCCAGTATCCATAGCAACAGCATCTTAGCTAGTCTTAGCGCTGGATAGAAACCTTGACTTTCTTTATCAACATAAATAGTACGAAGGTTAGGAAAGGTTGCAACTTTGACGGTTTGACCTATATGTTTTGCTACTATATACGCAGATAAAGCCGTTGTATGACTCATCTGTTTACTCATTGCACACACCCTCGAGACCCTAAGAAATGCAACAGTTAAAGACGCCAGATAATATAACCTTGTCTAAAGTGTAGTTACATAGTCTTATGAACAGCTTGGTATCAAGCGAAGAAAAGTTATTCTAAATAGAATTTTTAAAAACACTTTACCACCGTCGTGGGAGAATACATTTACCATGAGATAATTAAAAGTTCATAATAATAGCACTATGGTTGGGCGACCAATTGAAAGGCATTCAATGAAAAAAGACAGCTCTGTTAATTCACTACTGATGACAATTATCTATTTACTGCCAAGCATACATTCTAAAGATGCACGTAGTGCTACAGTCTTTCGATTTCTAATTTGTAGAGTTCTTAATTAGATAAATCTTGAGAAACAATGGCTAGGGAAAACCAAAGGAGAAAAAAAATGTCATATAATTATGTAGATGTAATCTTATAATTGAAAAGAGTTATTGTGCCTGCTTTAGGTATACGTTAATAGATAATAAAAATGTCTAGATGTATATCACACATGGGCGTAGCCAGGGGGGGGGGGTTTGGGGTTCAAACCCCCCCCGAAATGAAATCCCCCCCCCCCCACCCGAAGGGGGGGAGTCGGAATTTAATGACTGATTTTTTGCTTTGATTTTGTTTATTTTAGGTGAGTTTTTAATACTAAACCATCACTTGCCCCAGCACAACCAAAGGGGTTTCGAGTTTAAAACCACCTAACAGGGGGTTCTGAGTTTAAAACCCCCTACCAGGGGGGTTCGATTTTAAAAAACCCTACCATGGGGTCCGAGTTTATAACCCCTACCAGAGAGGTTCGAGTTTAAAAACCCCTACCATGGGGTTTTGAGTTTAAAAACCCCTACCAGGGGTTTTGAGTTTTAAACCCTCTACCTGGGGTTTTTGCAGTTCTATAAAACAAAACAAAAAAAAATGCAAACGAAAATCCACTAATTCCAAGAGCATAGTTAAGGAAGATTTTGATTTTAAAACCCCCTCTAAAATTTACGATAAACGCCCCCTTCAATATAAAAAAAAAGCTAATTAAACACTCAAAATGTTATGAGCGTAGCTAAATGGGTTTTGACTCAGATTTGAGTTTAAACCCCACTTCAGCGGGGTTTGAAGGTAAAAAATACCTCTTTAATAATAAAAACAAAGCAAATTATGCATTCAAAATGTTATGAGTGTAGTCAAAGGGGTTTTGAGTTTAAACTCCCATCCAGTGGAGTTTGAAGCTAAAAAGTACCTCTTCAATATAAATAAAAGCAAATAACTCACTCTAAAATCTACGAGCGTAGCCAAAGGGGTTTTGAGTTTAAACCCCCCGCCAGGGGGGTTTGAGGATAAAAAATACATCTACAGTGTAAGAAAAAAAGCAAATTACGGACTCAAAATGCTATGAGCGTTGCCAAAAGGGGTTTTGAGTTTAAACCCCCATTCAGAGGGGTTTGATGCTAAAAATACCTCTTCAATATAAAAAAAAAGCAAATTACACACTAAAATTATTTAAGCGTAGCCAATCCAATCGGGTGTTTTGAGTTTAAACCCCTCTTCTACAGATGGCTTTTTTTTTAAAGTTTAAAACCCCTCCAGATGGTTTTGAGTTTAAGATCCCCCTACAGAGCATTTTGAGGTGGAAAACCCCCAACAGATGATTTTGACGATAAAACTTCTCTTTTCGATATAAAATCTAAAGCAAACTACAGTCACTTAATTCCAAGAGCGTATTCAAGAGATGTTACACATTTTTACCAGTGGCAGGGCTCCATTAATAAACTGCAGTGAATAGTCATCTGCCGAAATTGAAAAACACAAAATGTGGCTCAACAAAGATGGCTAAGACAGATTTTAGGAGTCAGTTATAGAGATCGGGTTTAAATCAAGGAAATCCTATGCCGAACTGGGAGTCGACCCTTTAGTAAGATTGTGAGAGAGCGACGCATGAGGTTTGCGGGACATGTTCTCCGACAAAATGAATTACGCATAAGAAGAGTTGCAATGATAGCCTAGTACAACTTGACGCCACTCATTCATTGAGGTCCTCATGGCAAGTGGGAACAGGCTTCAGACATTACCAGTGACAGATTTTTATGGAAACAGCTTGACGTCAAATGCTCCGAACGGCGCAATAGGGTCTAAGCCAGTAAGAATAGCACATTAGGTTTTTGAAATAAAACTTTTTAATAGCAGGAAAATGCACTGTAGATACCTCAGAATATGCATTTTGTTGGCTTTCATTATCAGAAATAGTGCTTGGCGGCGGAGCTTCGCCCCGCGCTGGGGGAGCTACTAGCGCTCCCCCAGACCCCTTGCTAGTATTTGCGGGGAATCTACAATTTTATGGAAACAGCTTGACGTCAAATGTGCCAAACGGCGCGGGAGGGTCTAAGTCAGTAAGAATAGCACATTAGGTTTTTGAAATAAAACTTTTTAATAGCAGGAAAATGCACTGTAGATACCTCAGAATATGCATTTTGTTGGCTTTCATTATCAGAAATAGTGCTTGGCGGCGGGGCTTCGCCCTAGCGCTCCCCCAGACCCCATTGCTAGTAATTGCGGGGAATCTACAATTTTTCCACTAACTCATGGTAGAACCTATTCTAGGTCACAATAAACGTCTTCCGAAAGAATGAAGGGTCAGAATGTAATAAAAATTATGTACACACACACATAAATACATTTAAAAAAAATTTCCCCGGGGGGGGGGGAGAGAAAAAAAATCCCCCCCCCCCAAAACCCCCCCCGAAAAAAAATCCTGGCTACGCCCATGATATCACATGTATGTCATGTTATAACAACAATAACGTATGTTCATAATCTTGTACTAATTATTCTTTGCAAAGTCTTTGTCGATATATTTGTAAGCCTCATTTTGTAAACAAGCGATTCATAATTTAAAACTATATAAACAACAACGGTAACATTAACAATAAAACATCAGTAGCAACAATAAGATACAAATCTCGAAAACGGCTTTAACGGTTTTGATAAAAAAAAATGGGAAAAGAATTACTAGCTATTTGCTCACACTGGTAAAACTGGTGCGTTGGCCATTAAGAGAAACAAAATTGAGTTTGATTTTTTTTTGGTACATCGGCACACTTTAGGCCATGTCGTGCCCGAAATCCCTATAAGGTTACTCCCCCTTCATACCACAAGAGCTAAATTTTATTTAGTTAAGTTATTAAAAACAAGGTCTATTCATTGCAGCCCCATCAGCAGTGTCTACTGAGGAATTTTATTGTTACCGCAGTTGTTAATATTTTTTTATGAAAGTATAAACGTTTTAAAACTATTGAAGACAATTTAAGTTTATCGTATTTCATCTATCTATCTATCTATCTATCTATCTATCTATCTATCTATCTATCTATCTATCTATCTATCTATCTATCTATCTATCTATCTATCTATCTATCTATCTATCTATCTATCTATCTATCTATCTATCTATCTATCTATCTATCTATCTATCTATCTGTCTATCTATCTATCTCTCTCTCTCTCTATATATATATATATCTATATCGAACAGAGAAACGTAGTACGTAGTCAATGTGAAACTGTAAACAACGTTGTAACGTAGCCATCAATATGCTGCAAGAAAACGAAAGTATTGTCACGTGATTTGAACCTTTATTCCAATGAACAAAACAACAACCAATAAAACACACGAAGAAAAAGAAATCAGCTCAAGTGCAATCAGTAGATCTAAATACTAAATACATTTTTTTTTAAAATTCTCTCGCTCTCCCACACGCTGTGAAGTGACCAGAACACAGTTACCGCCGTGTGGACACTGTACAGCCGTTAATTGCATATCCTACGCATCAACTGGCACTTTAATGAACGGTTTCTTCAAAGCTTTTTATGTCAAGAAAACAATCTCCGTTGCACTGGAAGAAGGGAGGGACACAAAGTTCTGTTGTTTGCTTCCAAGTGTTCTCGAGGTCAAAGCGTAATGAAATGTCATTGTGATCATTTTTACGTCAAAGATGAAGGAACTGTGTTTGGTTGAACTCAATAGAAGCGTACTTACTGTTCAAGTCTGACTAGTGATTGCTACACAATTATTTTTGTCAATCAGAGGCTATATATCACTAAGAATACTATCTGAAGTCTTGAAAAGAGCTCTACACAAAGCTTATAACAAGTAACCTAAAAAAAAAAAAGTTTAAACAAAATCAATTTCTCCTTTATTGGACATTTCCACAATAGACCCCAAAATATGTCATGGACACTAAATTGAGCTTCCAAATTGCCAACTAAAAACGAGTTAAAAACAGCATTGATTGATTTTTTTCTAGTGCTAAAATGTGCGTAGAACTATTTCATGTCCCTTTAAAAAAAAGCGACAAGTTATCAGCACGTCCTTTATCTTCTACACCGGATACTACAAAAAGCTTGCTATTAATAGATTGAAAATCTTAAATAAAGATTTCTCATTCTGTTTTCTTTGTTTGTAATGCTTCAATCTATAACTAGGAGTCTATCCAGTCAGCTTGCACAGTCAAGTTTTTCTATTCGAGCCCAGCCTATTTTACCTCAGACGGTTCTCAAAATGTTCACGAACTTTTATTTATTTATTCAACTATTTACCGAATACAAAGCAGACGAATACGAATTCTAAAAGCCTTATTTAATTTGAGCATGATTAAAGTGAAAAATTACTTCGGTCAAGCCAAAGTTTTTACAATGTGACCAGTTGGCTACCTCCCCACCCTCCACCCACAAAGTTCTAGGAAAATCGTTAGGGCCGTTTTCGAAATTCTTGTCCCAGTGTCTGCCCACCCATAAAGAGTTTGCAAGCTAATTAGAGGAATTGAAAATGTAATGACTTCCTGTTCTAACGTTTTTATTTGAGGGCGATAATAGGTTGTTGTTTTTTTTTATAGGTATTAGAGAGCTATGTTTTTTGAATGGTCAACATACGAACTAGACATGAGTTATGATGTCAAGCGTGTCTGAGATTTTGTCTCTTATCACCTTGCAAATTCTTCCGGAGAGGGGGGGGGTTAAAAAAACAACAACAAAAAAAAAACAACAACAACAAAACCTTGATCTGAATCTCAAAAACGGCTCTTACCATTTTCTTATAAATTTGATAGCTTCTAATTGGGAAATAAGTATTAGTTAATTGGCCACATTGGGAAAACTCTGATTTTACCGTTATACATAAAAACACTGGACCATAATCTTCAAATACAAAAATAAAATACTCAGAAAGACTCAGAGATAAAGGCACATTCCTTAATCCATATGCTAGGACAAATTTGTACAAACAAATATTCCTTCTTATCTAGTGCTATAAGAGCATGGAATGGGTTGCTTGAGTCAGCCAGGAAAACCAATAATTTGGTAGAATTTAAGTAATTGATTAACATGCATGACTCGATTGAGCCAGCGTTACACGTACTACGTAATCATCTTCCTTGTTGAAGTAACGACTGTATTTTATAAGATAAGATAATTTTTTAAAATATAATCTTCTTCAAATCAAACTTGGTCTGGATGTCTAGACAATTTCTAGCTTGAAGACACATACGTCAGCGGGTATTCCCGAATGTATTCATTATTTAAAGAGAAATAAGTAAATAAAAGATCAGAAACATTTAACATAATACGTTCCGTCTTCTTAGTCTATACCTATAGGTCTATCATCAACCTAGAATCTTCTATACCAGTGATGCCCAACCTTATTTGACCTGCGGGCCATTTTAATTTCAGACACGTGTGTCGCGGGCCACTTGACGAAAATTGGACAGAAACAATTTTATTAGAAACTTGTGGATCTTGTGCATTAATTAATGAGCTGATGGAAGTTTATCTCTTTTTTTCTATGCGTCGGAAACTGGCTTCATTTCTCTACTTAAAATGGGAGCAACATTGTAGATAACTTTAGCAATGACCCATGTTCTTGTCTATATTTGGTAAATATTTACATCGATCCTCGAATGTCTAGGTGTAGTCTAACCATTTTTATTCGCGGCTAAAACCAAGAATGCCGCCATCTTTGTTTTATAATCAGTTTATATGTTGTGGTTTTTCCATACAGCCAAATGTTACAAAACAAATATGTGGCTTATTATCATGTTCCACATAAAAATTAAAGATCTATTCACTTTTCTTGGTAGATTCTAAATTCGGCGTCCACATTTAGTTTCTTTGGCTCTCGCGTTTTATAAAACTACACATTTGAAATGTCATAGTGCCAATACATCAGAGAAAAAGACCCGACCCTACCATCATACCATCATACCTACATTATCTAATAGTCATACCATCATACCTACATTATCTAATAGTCATACCATCATACCTACATTATCTAATAGTCATAACACTTTAAACAGAAGGCCAACACAAGTTGAAACTATGAAACCTGTCAACGAAGTGAATAGAGATCTTTAAAAAAATAAGATTAAAAAAGATCCAAAGTCTGTCTCATTAATATTGTTCCAGCAACCCAGAGCGTCTGAATCGTTCACTTCCCTAGGAGCTAAGCCCAGATTGTCAATATTGAGAATGCAGCATTAAAATTTGGACCGGTAATTATGGCAGTTCGCGTTGACGATATTTAAAACTAGACCGGGAGACGATATTTATTCAAAAAACAGACAATCCGATTTCACTGTTTGATAATCACTTGATGCCCTGAGTACATTCTCTGTTTTCCTTAGCTAGTGTGAATATGCCAGAATAGAAGGTCGACCTTTTTTTTTTTGCACAAAGTAGAATTTGTTAGAGTGTATCTAATGAGTGGTACATTTATTAAACTCCAAACACTGAAGAAAAACAAAAGACTTTCTTGTTAATTATGAATAATTCTACATTTAAGGCCAAAGATACTTTTTTTAACAAAGCTTATATCAACTCTGTCTGTTTGTCTGTCTGTCTGGTAAAAAGTTTGAACATGTTTTTTCTCCCATTTCCATTATCGGATCAAGTTGAAACTTTGCACAATTATTCATTGTACTTGACAAGACATTAATCAATAAAAAAAAATTAAACCAATCTGGTAATTAAATGTTGATGATTAATTATTATGTTTGATATAGAAATAAAGGGAATAAATGCCACTTAATGAGAAATGTAAATGTAAATATGGGTTGAATCCCCTTTTTACGTTTTGACACTTTTTCTCCAACTTCTCATTCTCGGATCAATTTGAAATTTGCATAATTTATTCATAGGCGATGGCAATAAAACGAATCATAAAACAGAAACAGCTAGTCAATCAATTAGTACTAATTAATTGGTTTTTCTTGTATATTGCAGAATGAAAGCTAAAACCTGCGATTTCCGGATAAATGACAACAATTAGCGATTCTTTACCTTAGATAAGCTTTGATTTTAAAAAGGTCTAAAGTTAGTTAATTAAATAGTAGTAATTAATTGATTTTCGTTTTAATGTAGTAAAACGGAAGCTAAAGCCAGCAACTTTCGGATAAATGGCAATAATTAGCGGTTCGTTCCCTTAGATTGTTTATTCTAGTCACTTTGTTTACGAGTGCAGTTTAGTAAACAGGGAGTGTTGTGGCCGAGTGGCAAGGCGCTTGCCTTCCGAACCAAGGAGTCTCAAGTTGGAATCCTGGTCAAACTGGGAATTTTGTGCTTTCTAGGGAAGCCCCTGAGATCACCTATCTGTAATGGATGTCTGGCATACACTGGGGATATTGGTCGTTGTGCTAGTCACATTTCACTGACGTTTTCTTTCGGCCATAGTGACACATGAGCCTTGCATAATCTACCTCCATATATGAATAAGACTATCTACAGAACATAAAGGAGTGTACGAATAAAGATTACAAATATATTTGTTGTACAATAGCTTTTTAAAATTATGAATGAATGAACTTCAATGTCTTTCATTTCGAAGTATTTAATATGGCTACAAAAACACAGTTGCGAACTACATATTTTCCCACATCTTTAAATAAAAATTATTTGTAACATTTTTGGATGACCCTTGACCGAAAAAAAGAACGTTAAAAAAAAAAAAATAAAAGCAGCTATAGACATAGTACACCAATTTCAGTTTAATCAAAGTACACTGTTCTTGACTATATGTGTTTTCCTGCACACTTGTCAGTGGAGATAATAGTCCTTCCAGTCATTTTATGTTCTTACTATTGCAAGAGCAGATCAGTCATTGAATCCACATTTATCTGATACATATCGGATATAAAGTTGGACCTTGTGTTGGTTACATAATATCCTCGTATCATATTTGTTAGCTGCAGAAAAAAAATAAACATCACACAACATATTCATAGAGATCTCAGTGTCAAAGAATGCCCTTCCAGCGTCAAAAAGACATGTATGCATTAGATACGACTGTTTTTGTTTTAACATTAGAACATATATGCATTGTTTCCATCAGGTGGAATAAGAATAACGTTATTATATGTCGCTGTTGCTGTTTTTTTTCAGAGGCTATTCAATCTCATACTTTCAATCTGTCTGTAGCTTGGTGAGTTCTTTCCAGGTCGGTGTTGTCTTTACGACACAGTCATATCAATAAAGAAGCCTATGGTCACAGCCACCCAGACAGCCAAGAAGACCACCAATGACACCGTGTCGACATGCTGGCCCACGACTTTGTACTTGTTCACGTGGTTGATGGCGCTGACGGACTTGAACGCCGCCAGGAGCTCGTTAATTTCCTTCTCTTCCGCGTAAAGAGGAGGTTGAAGCAGCGCCGGGTCCGGGTAATTGGGTCTCGGGAGGGACGCTCCACCTGTAGCTGTTGACGTGGCTGTGGTGACGGAACTTGCGTCGTTCACTTCCGGTTTTGAAATGGCGGACATAATCTTCTTAATGCTGACCACCTTGTCAGCTGCTCTTTTAAATTGCTCTTTTGTCTTCTGCTGCAAGTCTTCCTTCTGAGAAAGAGATTGAAAACAATAAGATTTTTTTTTATCGGAAAAGGAAATGAGGTTGGGGTGGGGCTGGGTTTAAAAGGTCAAAGGTTATAATGTATGCATGTCCCGGTGGACACCACTGGTAAAGGCCATGCAAACGTGGTATGTAGTATATAAATCATTCCGAATTTCAAGTGCTGCTTGGTGAAGACTGGGATTTTGAATTTCGTGATTTTTAGGGCGCCCCTGACTCTACCCAGCTCTAATGGGTATCTGACTTAAGCTGGGGAAAGTTAAGGAGGTTGGTTGTTGTGCTGACCACATGACACACTGCTCGATAACTGTTGGCTAAAGAAACAGATGACCTCAACATCATCTGTCCTATAGATCGCGAGGGCTAAAAGGGGAACTTTACTTGTCTTTATCTACTATCTCACTTAACATTTTACGTAACATATAAAAGACATTTATGTAACAGTAACCTATGTAACCTGGGACGGTGAGCTGGAGGGGTAGAGCGCCTCGCTTACGAGAAAAATGGGCCTCGAGTTCGCATACTGATTCGGATTCGGATGTCTGTCATTGTGTTACAACATATGGGCTCT
Source organism: Biomphalaria glabrata (assembly GCF_947242115.1). Lineage (NCBI taxonomy): Eukaryota > Metazoa > Mollusca > Gastropoda > Planorbidae > Biomphalaria > Biomphalaria glabrata. The sequence continues at coordinate 38,063,345 of NC_074718.1, read as the reverse complement.
ACATCCTCTACCACCATATTTCACAAGGTCTAAAAAATGTAACAGTAAACAAGTGAAATAACCTTCAAATATCTATCTTATTATCTTGTATTTTAGAACTTAAATTATCGTTCGCATTATTAACACTAACATTCACACTTGTCTTGGCTCTCAACAAATATTTCACGTATTTTTTTTTGTATATATATATATATATGGTTTCAAAGGTTGTCATGGCCAGGGGTGTCAATGGGGTTAAGCTCCCATTGTCTATAAAGTACTCCTAATGGCATGCGTCTCAAATAGCCTCTGACAACTAAGTCCAGCACCTGGCCTGCTCGTGTGGCTTAGATATTAAGCCCGGCGAAACTGCTCTTACTAACAGGTGAAGGGGTGAAGGCGGATACCTGGCGCCACAAAACCGGGAGCTTCGGGCAGATGGAGCTCGTCAGCCTAGTAAGGCAGTTCATCTAGGAGAGGGGTACTCTGACTTCAAACCCCCGCTGCCTTGCGGTACTGAGGCTTCAGGAGACAACCTCGAGGAGAAATCAGGAGTGAAGCCCCTTAGGCGTTGGGAGTATCAGCTACGAAATTCCCTCCGGCAGCTTCTGCAACTGAGTTGGTGCCAAATGTAATGCGATGCGTTCCTTTGGATCACATCAGCAAGGTCGAGAGAGGGATCATGACGCATGGGCCACCCATGACCCCTTTATCCAAGGCCCAGGAATGCGCCCCGGAGAGGAAACTCTGGTGCTGCTGCAAAGCGGCTAAAACAACACGGGAGACAACAGTTACGGGTTATAAGTCCAACTTGATTGGCGTAATGTATGGACGCCACGGGTTGTCTCTGACGGTGGGAGAGGTCTTCGCGCCTCACTGATCAGCTACCGCCCGCCTCAACCTGGGCAGCCCCCAGTCAGTTAGGTGCTGATCCGCCACAGCCTGCCTGCTCTAATGGGTGCTTAGAGCTTAGTTTAAAACGACAAGTAGGCTGGAAACTTGCACCAAGCAACAAAAGAAGAAAAATTAAACTGAAAAAGAAAATCCCTGTCATGCGACTGGCCACTTGGAATGTCAGGACAATGTGTCCTGGTCTCACTGATGATCTAAGGCAGATCGACGATGCAAGGAAGACGGCAGTTATAAACAACGAGCTAAAAAGGCTACATATTGACATTGCAGCCCTGCAAGAAACCCGACTGGCCGAAAACGGCATGCTCCGCGAGACTGACTACACTTTCTTTTGGAAAGGGAAGGCACAGGATGAGACTCGAATACATGGTGTGGGCTTTGCTGTCAAGAACAGTCTTCTTCCCATGATAGTCCCTCCAGTTGGTGGCTCGGAACGGCTACTAAGCATAAGTATGATGACAGCATCTGGAAAAGTCACTCTAATTAGTGCCTATGCCCCCACACTATGCTCGCTTCAGGAGGACAAAGACAAGTTCTATGATGACCTCAAAGAAGCCATTGCAAACATTCCTCAAAAAGAACATATGATCCTTCTAGGTGACTTCAATGCCAGAGTAGGATCAGATCACACTACCTGGCCAGACTGTCTTGGGCTTTTTGGAATCGGAAAGATGAATGAGAACGGACAAAGACTGCTTGAATTCTGCACATACCATAAGCTCTGCATTACCAACACATACTTCAGAACAAAGCCACAGCACTGTGTCTCATGGAGGCACCCTAGGTCTGGGCACTGGCACCAGCTGGATATGATACTGACACGAAAAAAGGACATTGGAAATATACTGCTGACACGTAGCTACCAAAGCGCGGATTGTGATACTGATCATACTTTAGTGTCCTGCCGGACAAGACTGCTGCCAACTAAGATCCACACTTCACAGGGAAAAAGAAAATCACGCCTGAATACTACTAGCACAAAAAATCCTGATCTTTGCACCGAATTTGAGAACAAATTAGAGGAAGCTTTTAAAAACTTCTCTGTGACTGAGGTAGAAAAAAGCTGGACGTTTATGCGTGATACAATCTACCAAACATCATCACTGGTCTTTGGAAACAAAACCAAGAAAAGCGAAGACTGGTTTGAAGCTAGTCTACCAGAAATGGAAACTGCCACTACGAACAAGAGAGCAGCCATGCTAATCTACAAGAAGGATCCCACCCCAAGCAACTTAAAAAGGCTCAGAGCTGCACGTAACAATGCCCAAAGAGTAGCGAGACAATGTGCTAACAAATACTGGCAGGAGCTATGCGAAGATATTCAATCTTGTGCCGACTGTGGTAACATAAGAGGACTATATGAGGGCATGAGAAAAGCCTTTGGACCTCACACCAGCAAGTGTGCTCCGCTCAAGTCAAAAGATGGCTCAATCATCAGCGATCGTGCGCTGCAAATGGAACGATGGGTAGAACACTATGCAGAACTCTACCAGATTGAAAACGCCATCTCACCAAATGCTGTTTCCAACTTCCCATCACTTCCAGTTTTGACGGAATTAGACGAAACGCCCTCAGTAAAGGAGCTGAGCATTGCCATTGACATGCTTGCACATGGGAAAACACCCGGAGGAGATGGCATTCCTGCTGAAGTAATTCAGGCTGGAAAACATGCCCTAATCAAACCACTCCATGAACTGCTAAGCTTGTGCTGGGAACAAGGAATGGTCCCCCAAGAATTGAAAGACTCCAACATTGTTACAATTTATAAAAATAAAGGCGACCGCTCTGATTGTAACAATTACAGAGGCATCTCACTGCTTAGCATAGTCGGAAAGGCTTTTGCTAGAGTATTACTAAAGCGATTACAGATCCTGGCAGATCGTGTTTATCCAGAGTCGCAGTGTGGCTTTAGGGCAGGTAGATCTACAACAGATATGATTTTCTCTCTGCGGCAGCTACAGGAGAAGAGCAGAGAACAAAAGCAGCCCCTCTTCATAGCTTTTATTGATTTGACCAAGGCCTTTGACCTTGTTAGCAGAAGCGGTCTGTTTGCTGTACTAGAGAAAATCGGCTGCCCAAATAAGTTAAGAAAACTAGTGTCAGCTTTTCACGAAAATATGCAGGGTACCGTTCAGTTTGAAAGTTCTTCCTCCAGGCCATTCTCCATTAAGAGCGGTGTAAAACAAGGATGTGTACTGGCCCCTACACTATTTGGCATCTTCTTCTCAGTCGTACTATCCAGTGCTTTTAAATCCCTGGAAGACGGAATATACATCCATAGCAGATCCGATGGGAGGCTCTTTAACCTGGCACGTCTTAAAGCCAAAACGAAAAGGCGTCGTATCTTGATAAGGGAGCTGCTGTTTGCAGATGACGCGGCACTCGTATCTCATTCACAAGGAGGTCTACAGAAGCTAGTGAACGCCTTAGCAGCTGCTTGTCAAGAGTTTAGCCTTACTATAAGTCTCTCCAAGACCGAAATCCTGGCACAAGACGTCGCAGAAATACCTATAATACAAATTGGGAACCACACCCTTTCAGTGGTGCAGGAATTTACCTACTTGGGTTCAACAATTGTCAGTAACCTAGACTTAGACATCGAGCTGACAAAAAGGATAGGAAAAGCTACCACAGCATTGGCAAAACTCTCCAAACGCGTCTGGGAAAATGGTAAATTGACCACAGCGACCAAAATCCTAGTCTACAACGCCTGTGTTGTGAGCACTCTCCTTTATGGCAGTGAAAGCTGGTCAACATACATGTACCAAGAGCACAGATTGAATAGTTTCCACTTGCGCTGCCTGAGACGCATAATGGGCATCTCTTGGAGGGACCATGTCTCCAATCAGGAAGTTTTGAGATTGGCCAATATGAACAGCATGTATGCTCTCCTGACACAAAGAAGATTACGCTGGCTCGGACATGTCACCCGAATGCCAGATGGTAGAATCCCGAAAGATATCTTATATGCTGAGCTTGTGGAAGGAGTCAGACCCAAGGGCCGCCCAAGACTAACATATAGAGATGTCTGCAAGCGAGACATGAGAGCCTCAGGCATCAGTGAAAGTATGTGGGAAAACATAGCCAAAGACCGGAGTGCATGGAGACAGACTGTGCGTGCTGGGACAACCCTTGCTGAGAACAAAAGAATTGAAGCGGCTTTAATCAAGAGGGAAAAAAAGAAAGCTGCCCTGTCTGCTAGCCCTAAATCAGAGGCATACACATGTACGAATTGTGGCAAAGTCTGCCGTTCTAGAATTGGCTTGATTAGCCACACCAGATTCTGCCCCGTCTCAAGATTAAGCCAAAACCAGTGACTCACTTGGGCGCATCCATTGCCTTTCGAGACAAAAGGAGCCATATATATATATATAATAATAATAATATAATATTTTGACATTCTCCTAAGACATATAAATCTAAGTATGCCTAGTATTTGTACACTGAAACTGAATCAAGTGTCTGATAGAACACTAAGGATACCAATAAAGATGATTAGTCTATATGTATTAAAATAGACAAACTGGATACACAAGTATCAGCATTAAGCATTACGAAATTATGGTGATTAAGTACTGGATAAAAATTAATTCTGATTGAAAATTAAGGACTTTAAAACTATTCTAGCACAACAAGGCCGGATTTAGGGCCAAGAGGCCTCACGGTGTTAAGTACACCTATGTTTAACGTGTTTTTATATGCCTTAATAATGTAGTTCAGGGAATCTATAGACTAACATTTGTATCATAACTACAAAGACGAGACAATCTAGTTTTTTTTTTCTTTTTTTTTTCTTTACGATGGGGGTCCTCATTTCCGATTTGCACAGGGTGTTATCATTCCAAAATCAGTTTCCAAATAGATTAATGGAATGATGGAGATGCCTTATACCCTAAATGAAAATGTGTATTCACGTGCATTGTATTTAATCATTGACAAGTTCTATTTTGATATTACAAAGATAAGTATAAATTGCAAAAATTCATGAATAACAGGAACTATTTAGAGATAATTGCATTATATAAAGAACAATGAAAACAACACAAACTACTGGTATTACGAGATCAGAATTAGATGAAATACAGCAATCAGATGAATAACAGCAATAATGATTGAATTAAAACATGATTTCCACCAAGAAAATTATCAAGAGTAACAAAAACGCTAAAAAACTAAAAAATGTCTATTACAAATTCGTACAAGTGCTCTTTCTTCCCTAGCGCTATTATAGCATTGAATGGGTTGCCTGAATCAGCCAGGAAAACCAGTGGCTTACCAGAATTTAAGTCTGTAATTAACATTGACGGCATGACTTGATTAACACATGGATACTCGTAGGACGTAATAATCTTGTCTTAAAATTATAAAATAAGATAAAGTGAGAGAGAAACACACCCACACACACATTTTACACCTTCTATTATTAGGCCAGGACCAAGTATCCCTTCAGTGTCACTTTATTTCGACTCTCAAAACAAATATTAAAGAAACGGTAATCAGTCTCCACTTCCCAAGCTCTTACACAACAATTGAAAGGGTCAAAGGTCAGACCCTTGTATCACTCACCGTCTCGAGGTGGTAAAGGTGGACAGTGATGATGCTGTCGATGACGGTCAGCATGGAGATAATGAGCAGGATAAACAGGTACACGATGACCGTTGGCATTGTCAGAGAGGAGCTAGGCAACATGCTGCTGACCATACTCAGGAACACAGACAGCGCCATCTGAACAGTTATAACTAGGTCAAGGGCAGAAAGAAAAGTATAAAAGTATAAGACATCTGATGAAGGAAACATTTGGGTGATAGAACAACAGAGTTACCTGATTTCTCAAAGAGTATGTAATAGATGTAATATATCTATTTGATATTGCTATGAACCATTAACATTTTTTAATGAGCTTTTTTTTTATTGTTTGAGCTTATTTATTTGTTAGAACATGTTTTCCAGCGCTGTTCAGCCGAGACCAGACGTCCTAGAAGGCCTGAATCTATTCCGTAATCTGTTGGACCGTTGGGACACCACGCAAGATCTATTAACCGTCTTTCTCCATTCCTCACTGTCCTTTGCTTTGAAGAGAATCTCCCTCAATGGCTTGAACACTGACCTGCAACGTCACAACCTGTTTGCAGTGGAGACCAATAGCTCATTGCCACGTCGCAGGTCAGTGTTAGGGCCAACTACAACAGATTGTTCAGGCGCATAGGGTGGCATGTTCTCTCCACAGCCTTTTAGCAACTGGTGCCCACGAATTTAAGGTCTTTTGAGAAGGTGAGACGCCATGTTATACAAACCCAGCCTTGGTTTTGCTTTTCTCTTTCGGCTTCCGTGTTATGGCTGAGATTGGTCAACTTGTATAAGGAAATGTCCAGCGAATTTCATACGACACTCGACCACTATTCCACTCAGGGGAAGAGTGCCCGTGCGTTAAATCACTTCTATATTGGGTGACATGATCTTGGAAATAAAGTTTCTTCTCAGACATCGCTTTTAAGCTATATTTAGTCGCTTGTCAACCTTAAGGATGACTTCTACCTCTCCCGAGTTGTTGGGTCGATGATGCATTGAGAAGGTAGATAATAAGCTACACTGTCTACAATCTACGCGGTAATTGATGTGTTTGTCCGGTAGGCCGTGTTATTTATAGCTTACGGACTTACTCGACTTAGACATACTGAGAACCCTCAAAAATGATCAATATGCTCAAATGTCGATCACTTTTTTAATTCAATGCCAATAATTTCAGTACTTTTAAATAATTAAGTGTTATTTTATAATGAAAATAGAGCCTGCAATATCCAATCTGTTTTAACCAAGATTCCCCCATCTAGTCCCATGTGTTGCTCTGCCTCTCTCAAGCCTCAGTAGGATCTTTGTGAATGAGGCCACAGACGAGACAGTAGTTTTGACCTTCCATTTAGTACACAGGCTTAAAGTCACCGTGTGTTTTCTTTATAATTTGATTGTTGACATTATTTAGAAAGTTGTTTTTGTATCATTATTGCTTTTTAATTATTATTTATACAAAGCTCAAGACAAAATATTTTTGAAAGCTGTTTAACTTTTTGAGTTAATTATGGGACTCCTTGTGATTGACGTTGGGCGATTTATTCATTTGTTTTATCTTCCAAATAGTATTTAGGGTAGATGGATCCTCAGGCCCATGAGCGCCCTAAGCTATAGAATATAAGATAGATAAGATAATTTTATTGGTCCAATAAAATGGAAATTCTGTTTGACTACAATTGGACCACCTCAGTAACAATAACAATATAGATGCAAATACAAACAACATTCACACACGAAACACATACACGCTTACAACCAGCGCTTTATGAATTAGACTTCTATGTACTTCTCGATGACGACAGCTGATCTTGTAACACTCTGACCGAAAGTGGGATAAAGGAGTTTTAAAATCTTTCTGTTTTAGTTCTAATGGAAAGGAGACGACCACTTCGTTCAGATCTGATGTAACAGTGGTTTAATGGGTGCAGGTTGTCATTCAGAATCGTGTGTGTTTTGGAAAGGCATCTTTCATGAAACAGCTCTTCAAGAGATGCTGCCTATGTAAATATACATATACAAAAAAGAGCCGACTTACCATAGAGCCGACTTACCATAGCTAATTTTCTCCCCTGACTCTACGGGGATCACAAAGACCATGATGTTAAGAAAAGATAAAAACACAGCCGGCAGCAAGATGTTAATGAAGAGAAACTGAGGTCTTCTTTTTAATGTGAACTTCAACTGAAATACAATGGGGACTAGGTCAAGTAAGGCACCGTCTCTCCAACCTTTGGATCTTTGGGGCAGGTAATGTGAAGTCGTCTGTGTCTTTGGCCAACTGCTAACAGGCTAGGTGTCATGTGGCCAGCACAACGACCATCCGCCTTAACTTTCCTCAACTTAATTCAGGTGCCCATTAGAGGTGGGTGGACTTAGTAGCGCCCTGAAAATCTCGATATTAAAAAATCCCACTGAGATTCGAACCCGGGACGTCTCGGTTCGGAAGCCAAGCGCTCTACCACTCAGCTGTCACGTCAACTCGCCCAATTTGTAATCGGATGTAATCGGATGTAAGTAATTCGTTAATGAATACATTTTTAAAAGTCATGTGGTTTATTGAAGAGAATGTCGGGTTGCCTTTCAGGTGTACGTCTAAAGGAGGACAGAAAAAAAGAGGACGGAAGCTTTACAAAAGAGGACTAAATGGAGAAAGTCAAAGCTGACTTAAGTTTACAATGTCATGAATAAAACATGTCAGTAAATCAAAGGCTCTTACCTCGCTTCATCAATTGGAGGCCTTAGGCAATTGGAGGCCCTAGGCAATTGGAGGCCTTAGGCAATTTGAAGCCTTAGGCCATTGGAGGCCTTAGACAATTGGAGGCCTTAGACAATTGGAGGCCCTAGGAGGCGAATGGTGTGGCCATAGGCGAATTTAAAAGGTTGGCCCAAAATGAAATGAAATAGAAAAGCCAAAAAGTAAGGTCCAAAAAATTCGCAATTAGTTGTAAACTGCCCTGTATCTAGATCTCAATCAATAAATAAGTTAAATAGATATAGCGTCGATAGAACGAATGTGTTTCATGGACGACGCATGATCACGTGACTAGAAATAATGTTTCGACATTTCACCAAAAGGAAAGACACAATGGTCTTCTAGCATCTGTAGTCTAACAAGTAGTGCGTAAACATTTGTGAATCAACTTTGAAGGAAGTAGAGACTTAGAGCTAGGCGAGAAGACACAGAGCAATAGAGTTTTGCTTTGTTTTAGATTTGATCAATGTTTAATACGTTTTTCTCAAAAAAAATAATTCTTAGAAGTCCTGTGCGAGTTACAACCACTCAGAGGCCCTAGGCGGCTGCCTAGTTTACCTATGCCTAAGACCGGCCTTGATGGTTGTCTCGAAGCGTGTAATGGTCTTTTCCGTAACGGACTAGTGTTAAAAGTCCCGAGCCCTCCTTTGTATTTTCATTTGAACTTTTTTGTCGTAGGTCGACCTGTTTGTGTGAACGAAGCATAAAAGATCAAACTAAAGCTTGTAAAAAAACAGGTTGCACACAGCCACCATGATATTTACATTTAATTGCTATAGTGTTATATACATGGGGGGCTAGGTGGCTGAGGGATTAAGCACTCGGCTTCCGAACCTTGGGTCCTGGGTTCGAATCTCGGTGAAGACTAGGATTTTGAATTTCGGGATTTTTAGGACGCCCTTGAGTCCACCCAACTCTTATGGGCACCTGACTTTAGTTGGGGAAAGTAAAGCTGGTTAGTCGTTGCGCTGGCCACATGACACCCTTCTTGATAACCGTTGGCCACAGAAACATTTGACCTTAACATCATCTGCCCTAATAGATAGCAAGGTCTGAAAGTGGAGACTTTACAACTTACTTTTATTATACAAATTATGTGCATCTTTCTGTGGGTGACTATGTACAAAATAATTTTACCCGAACAGACGACATGCTTGTGACTCCCGTGTCAAGGTCAGCGATAGTCACGCTTGAGCTAAGGAGATCCCACTCGCCATGTCTGGTGTAGAAATCCAGGCGGACTTTTGTGGAGGGCACTAGGAACCTCAACTCCTTCACCGAGTGTGTCATGGCCGATAACTGTGGACAGATGTCAACAATATGAAAAGCTCATTTACAGTATAACGCCTTTTATCCGGATTAATTGAGAACGCGGTCTGTCCGGATAATGGATCATCCGGATAAACGAATGCGGAAATATTATAAACGGTCCCCTTCATCAACAATATAAAAAATAATAATATCGCGCTATATAATTCATAGAATTCAAAATATACTGGGGAAAAGCGATATAAATAGTGGCATACTATAACGAAGAGAAATAAATGCTGGTGTTTCGCTGCACATCAGTAAGACAACTTAAATACCGTACTATTAAGAAAAAAGACTGCCCGGATAATTGTGTTCCGGATAACTGACTTGCGGATAAATGACGTTCTATTGTAAAAATAAAAAGCAAGCAAAGGAGTATTATTAAATGAAGCAGTGGGAGATGGCTATTGGTTCACCCTGGTCAGTGCAGTGATCGAATTTGTTACGTTTAAGCCAAATACACTGTAACCAATTTTCCCCCATCTTTGGTGCATGAGAGACACTTCAGAACATTGTGGAGATTTTCATCTATGAGATAACTATAAATAGCTAGCTGTTTTGGCGTATCCGGTGAACATGAAAAAAAAAAAAAAAAAGAAAGTGTAGAATGTCTATTAATAGGTATACGATACATTGTGTGCACTTTATAGCTCTGTACAATAAAATGTATTGGCTATTTGGATTCAAGCACAATGTGATTTAAAAACTCTGTCTGTCTGTCTGTCTGTCTGTCTGTCTGCCTGAGCAGGTTATTTCTTCCACTTCCCATTCTCGGATAAGTTGAAACTTGGCACAATTGTACTTAGATCCTAACAACACATGAATCAATAAAAAAAAAATAACAAATTAGTCTATTAAATAGTGGTAATTAAGTCAGCTTGTTAGATGTCGAAAAAGAGAAATACATTTTACAGTATTGAGTGATACGACTGTAAATGTGGAGTCTTTCTTTTAGATAAGCTTTGTTTCTTTTAAAGTATTTTTTTATATTATTTATATCCTTGATATTGCTTAGAATTGTATACTGATAAATCAAAAAAAAATGTGGCTACTTTTCAGATTATAATTCATAATACAATTCTGGCTCAAAAATTGTGTAGAGCGAGTTCTTCTGTATACTATATTATATGTTTTTATATGCATTCTATAAACAAGGCTCCAGACGTGTATAGGCCTACTTACAAATATAGTACACGTCTGCTCATCCATGGGGTATTTGGTCATCTTCAGCTGACAAGAAGTGGGGAACAGACTTCCGGGAGCCCAGGTCACACTGCCGCTTGAGTTTATAAACAGAGGGCTGTGGACCCAGATAACCGTTTTATTAGCTATTGATTTCTAAAATTGAATACAAAAAATCAATAATCAACTTAAATCAACATAGTTACATACTATATATAATCTGAACAAAAGCTGAGGTGTGCTTTTATACATTATTCAATCGTATAACAACCAAGGGTTTATTATTTGAAAAAAAAACTATATGCATATAGATATTTTTAAAACATTTATTCCATAATATTATAATTATGATTACATTAACATCTTATCCACAACACAGAAGACATTAGAAATTGTTCATAGTCTCTTTTCATTTTAATGCCCATCGAATCATGTCTTCCTATTGCAGACACGTGATAGTCCTCATCCATCCACAAGGTGCTCATATCCCTCACAGCACGAAGACTTTATATTTGGGATTGTTTTGAAAGTCAATGTCTTTGGGAACCTTGAAAGCCAAAAGTTGTGGGACACACTCTAAAGTAAACAGCTTTAGAGTTTAGAGCCTTAAAGTTTTGGCTTTGTATTGCATACTCGCTGAATCATGCTTCAAGTCAGTTTGCTGAATCATGCCCCAAGTAAGTCTGTTGAATCATGCTCCAAGTCAGTTTGCTGAATCATGATCCAAGTCAGTCTGCTGAATCATGCTCCAAGTAAGTCTGCTGAATCATGCTCCAAGTCAGTCTGCTGAATCATGCCCCAAGTCAGTCTGCTGAATCATGCCCCAAGTAATTCTTCTGAATCATGCTCTAAGTAAGTCTGCTGAATCATGCCCCAAGTAAGTCTGTTGAATCATGCCCCAAGCCAGTCTGCTGAATCATGCCCGTAAGTCAGTCTTCTGAATCATGCTCCAAGTCAGTCTGCTGAATCATGCCCCAAGTCAATCTGTTGAATCATGCCCCAAGTCAGTCTGCTGAATCATGCTCTAAGTAAGTCTGCTGAATCATGCCCCAAGTAAGTCTGTTGAATCATACCCCAAGCCAGTCTGCTGAATCATGCCCGTAAGTCAGTCTGCTGAATCATGCTCCAAGTCAGTCTGCTGAATCATGCCCGAAGTCAGTCTGTTGAATCATGCTCCAAGTCAGTCTGCTGAATCATGCCCCAAGTCAGTCTGCTGAATCATGCTCCAAGTAAGTCTACTGAATCATGCTCCAAGTCAGTCTACTGAATCATGCCCCAAGTCAGTCTGCTGAATCATGCCCCAAGTAAGTCTGCTGAATCATGCCCCAAGTAAGTCTGTTGAATCATGCCCCAAGTAAGTCTGTTGAATCATGTCCCAAGCCAGTCTGCTGAATCATGCCCGTAAGTCAGTCTGCTGAATCATGCTTCAAGTCAGTCTGCTGAATCATGCCCCAAGTAAGTCTGTTGAATCATGCTCCAAGTCAGTCTGCTGAATCATGCCCGTAAGTCAGTCTGCTGAATCATGCCCCAAGTCTGTCTGCTGAATCATGCCCCAAGTCAGTCTGCTGAGCGCCCATTACAGCATGAGAATCCTCTAAGCAGATTCCTACCTCCCCCCTCCTGAATGTCCACAAAAGATATTTGATAAAAGCATACTGAAAATGCTTTCAAGACGCGCTATACAAGATCAAAGACGGTCTACAGATTTTGTGTTGAGGCGCGCTGGCTAAGTGGTAAAGCACTTGGCTTTCGAACCGAGGGTCTAGAGTTCGAATCCTGGTGAAGACTGTGTTTTTACTTTTGGAATCTTTGGGGAGTCACTGAGTCCACCCAGTTCTAATGGGTACCTGACATTTTTTGGTGAAAATTAAAGGCGGTTGGTTGTTGTACTGGCCACATGACACCCTCTTTAACCTTGGGACACAGAAACAGATGACCTTAACATCATCTGCACTACAGACCACTTGGTCCGAAAGGGGAACTTTAATTTTTCTTACAGATCTTGTATATTCCTCAAAGGTCCAACAAAAGTAGGGCTATGTGGTAGTGATAAAAGAACAATTCAAAATAAAGTTTGTGGACTGTGTTTGTGTGTGTCTGTGAGCGTGTGTTTCTGTGTTTGTGTGTGTGTTTGTGCTTATGTGTATGTATGTCTGTCTGTGCATGAAGGGAGTATGAAATTAAGAGTCGAGACTCACGCTTTATTGTCAGCAAAGATGTCGCGTTCATTCAATGTATTCATTAATAGTATTTTTGGTATCCAAATGTTTTCTGACAGGGGATGAATGACACGTGTTTGATTGTAGCGTGTAAAGTCCCAGGCTAGAATCTGTAGAAAAATAACAACCATGAGGTTTTAAAAACAAACAGTAGTTAAATAATGTATAGTCTGAATGTATAGATAACAATGCTATTAACGAGAAACTCTTACAGATAGTTCTAAAAATGGTTGTTCGTCAAATGAATACAACTCTCATAGTTCTCAGAGATATTTTGAAGCTAAGTATTTGAATATATCGAGACCATTCCTCCAAGAAGGCCTAACCACTGACCTGCCACATCGCAACCTCTGGGAAGTGGAGACCAATAGAACCAATAGCTCGTCGCCAGATCGTACTGACCTGTGAGATGGCAAGGAGCTATTGGTCTCTAGTGCCCACAGGTTTCGACGTTGCGGGTCTGTGCTCAGGCCTTCTTTGTCGACTGGTCTCGCATATATAGATGACTTAACTGAACTTCCGTATACGTCAAGTAAACAACTTAATTAAACTTTAGTATCAGGCAACATTAAGTTATTTTACCTCGTCTGTCCAATGCAAGGTCAAAAATCCGTTGGCTGTAAAGCTTTGGGCCACGTCACTTAACTCTACGATGGAGAGAAGGAAAAACTCCACCGTGACATTGATGACCCTCGTCTGGTCGAGCAGAGGCCTTAGTTCGCTCCTGTAGTTAACACTACTTAGCTTGTCGTTTAATAACTTCAGACCGTCCGAATACGTCTGGGCTCGGGCTTTGTAGAACATAGAGATACAGAATAAGACCAGTTTGAACACAGAGTCCTTGGACGTCATGCGGCTGTTGTGGCAGACGTAACTTCCTTTCAAGTTCTCAGACGTCATCCTTGTGTTGATGTTACGTCACGGGGTCTTTTCGTCATCGTGCACCGAACTGTTGACATTGGCGGAGATCTGGTCATTCCTTGGGATGATAAGATGATAAGATGATAAGATGATAACTAACTGTATTTATGATCAACAAGAAAAACATTTTTAAAAATGTAACAGAACTGTAAAAGTGGAATTGTATCAATTAGTTTGGATCAGTCATGTCATTATATCTGCAATAGATCTAGATCAACAATTATACATTTGTTCGATTAATACTATTATTACTAATTGTTTTTGTTTAGCTCAGTTTCATGCTTTTAGATTTTTCAATGCGCTTATCTGACCAGTTTTGAAAAGGGGGGGGGGGGAGAAAGAATGGGATATCTGGATGAATTTTTATCGTTTTAAAAGAAGTTAAAAAAAAAAAAAAACAAATAAAGCGGAACGATCTGAATTCAAATTCATGACTCAATCCTCCTTAAGCCGATACACTGAGCATTCTGGTAGCGAGATGCCATTAAAATAAAAGATTGTATAGTTATCTATTGCTTGTTACAAATTTACTTTGAAGCGGCAATATATTTTAAAATACCAAACAACATAATTAATTGCCTATATTTAATAAAGTAATTGTTTGTTTTTTTTACATTGATTTTTGTGTTGTCAGGTAAAAGAAATAATTGTGTACAATTTATTTCAGCTTCATCCTAGAGAAATAACGTGTACAAACTTTTTATCAGACAGCCAGAGTGAGTTGATAGCTTTGTAACTACTTCGATTTAAATCTATATTCGAGCATAGAGATAAATCCATTTTGATTTAATAATTAAACGACCTTTGAGATGTGAACTTACTTACAATACGGCATCAATAATAGTGAACACGTTTTCTCAAGTGTTAACAATTAAGAATATTTATGACCTCATGTATGCATATCCTCATGCTTGTATGTCAAGTTTTGATAATGCATAGAAAAATGAACGTGTGGGAATGGGCTTATATAGGTCTAAAAAAAGTTAAATTCCCCTATTAGACCTTATGATCTACGGGGCAGATGATGTAAAGGTCAGCTGTTTCTGTGGCAAGCGGTTAACGAGAGTGTCATGTGGCCATCACAACGACCAACCGCCTTTATTTTTCTCCAACTTAATGTTAGGTACCTATTAGAGCTCGTTGGATCCAGAGGCGCCCTGAAGACCCCGAAAGTAAAAATCTTAGTCTTCACCAGGATTCGAAACTGGGACTCCAGGTTCGGAATTTAAGCGCCCCATTACACAGATCTAACGTGTTGTATTTCTCCATCTAAAATATTTCATTAGTGTTTTCAAGTAGTGCTACACTGTTAGGTCTGTGAGAGATCGATATAAAGGGTAAGGCGACGGCCATTCAAGACATTTTGTGGGCTCTTTTTTTTAAGAGAATACTTTTATTAAAATCTTTTTTCAGCCATATGGCCTTAACGCCATTCCAAGCTTGCCATTTGATGGCTACCCCCTGCCCTTGTGTGCCAGACCACATGGGGTTCACTTTAATGCCCACACGACCAGAACGCCCTTGCTTTTTAATTTTATTTTTCTTACTGAATCCCTAAAATTAATTTTTACTTATCCTAAATGAAGAATCGCATACACTTGTTAAATTATTTACAACACAACGATTATATTGCGTTTAGTATTTAAAAAAATGAATCGATTACACTGCGCTTAGTGTTTAGTTTAAAAAATGAATCGACTACACTGCGTTTAGTGTTAAGAAACATGAGTCGTTTATATTGTGGTGTAAAGTTGTGATGTAACATTCACTATTAGATGTAAGTCTTCAAATATGCTGATGTTGTAGCAGAAACAAAGTTCTATGACTCTCTAATGAGACATTGAGCGAATCAATTTAAAAAAAATGCTAGCATATAATTTATTCAAGTGAATTAAATTGTAGTGTATGTAATATATTTACCAGTTTAAAGGCCCACACATTTAGAAACTAATTACATCATACAACTTTGAAGTACTATCTGGCAATTAGATCAACTGTTTCTACTTTTCAATCATTGGAAATAACATTTGGTTTTAGAAAAGGTTCTGCTAGAGAAGTAATGTTATGTGAATATTGACTAAGGTAATACGTTTTATGTTGATTTAGTATTGGTTTATTACTTCTACCCTAATATTTAGATTTGTTCTCCTTTTCTATCACTTTCTCTTTCTCTTTACCTCTCTGACAGTCTATTTCTCGTTCTCTCTCTCTCTCTCTTTCAGTATGAGTATCGCTTTTTCTCTCTCTCTCTCTCTCTCTTATCTCTCTTTATGTATGTATATAAACTATAATATATATAAATAATATATATATATATATATATATATATCTATATCCTGTTAGTTACGTAATAAATAATAAATAATATTTACCTTTAATAATCACAATTATTGTCACATTGTGGATGTGACGAAGTGTAATCGAATGGCAAAAATCACTGGATGATAAATCTACAAGTTTGTAAAATACGATTCGTCATGTCTTCTCGTTACCTTGGACACATTCTAGTGTTCAACTTTCCTTAAGAAATTAAAACACACCTCAATCACACCTCCGTGGCAATCGAATCTCGCTATTGATGTTCACAGACGCCATTGCATTGTTGCAGACCTTAGACATCCCATCTCTGGTCCGCATTGTTTACACAGACACATTTTTAGATCTTGCGTTCAATACACTGGACCTCTTAGAAGCACTGAAAACATTTTGTTTTCTTCTGCGCACCGTTAGATTAATACAATTTCTTTTCAGAACAAAGTTAACTCTTACAAGTATTAATATGTAGTTCATAATAAGAAACAACTAAAGCATATTATGGCTGAGTGAAAAAGCGCTTGGGTTTCGAACCGATGGATCTCGGTTCAAATATCGGTGATTTTGAAAAATTTCGGGACTTAGGATGATTTATAATCCTTAGTAGAGTCAATCATTCTTTCTAACTCTAGTTATAACTTTTAATAATCTTCAAATACAAAAACAAAATGTAATAAAATACACAAAGATAAAGGAGCATTCCTCGTTCCATATGCTAGTATTAATTTGTAGAAATGCTCCTTCTTCCCTAGTGCTGTTAGAGCATGGAATGGGTTGCCTGAGTCAGCCAGGAAGACCAGTGACTTTGCAGAATTTAAGTCATTGGTTAATATGCATGACTGAATGCATGACGCGTAGGACGTAATCATCTTCTTTTTTTGAAATAACGTCTGTATTATATAAGATAAGATAAAGTAAACTCTTGCATTGCATCTATAATACAAGTATTAATATGTAGTTCATAATAAGAAACAACTAAAGCATATTATGGCTGAGTGAAAAAGCGCTTGGGTTTCGAACCGATGGATCTCGGTTCAAATCTCGGTGATTTAAAAAAAAATTTTGGGATTTTTAGGACGATTTATAATTCTTAGTAGAGTCAATCATTCTTTCTAACTCTAGTTATAACTTTTAATAATCTTCAAATACAAAACCAAAATGTAATAAAATACTCAGAAAGACACAAAGCTAGAGGCACATTCCTCGTTCCATATGGAAGGACAAATTTGTACAAATACTCCTTCATCTCTTGTGCTATTAGAGCATGGAATGGGTTGCCTGAGCCAGCCAGGAAAACCAATATCTTGGCAGAAATTAAGTCATTGGTTAACATGCATGACTAGATGCATGACGCGTTGGACATAACCATCTTCTATTGTTGAAGTAACGTCTGGATTTTATAAGATAAGAAGATGAGAATAATTAACGGATAATGTAGTGAATGGCGGTCTCTACCTATATATTAATAAGTTTCTATCTGTTAAGACCGAAACCCGAAACCGGCTTATTCGTGAACCGACCAGACATCCCTACAAACATGTAAAGCCTGGACTAGAAAGTGTAAGTACTTCTTAATTGGCAGCAATATTTCTTTAACCTTTTGTTATCATAAGTTCCAATCTGTATTATATAAGATAAGATAATGCAATATTTAAGATACATAGAAATTCGTGGCACGAAGATTTAAAACAATTAACGGAACAGAAAATGCGATGGTTTTAAAATATTATGTGTATTTTTTAAATATAAATTAAAGGTTCTACTATTAAATAGTGGTGGCTGAGAAGAAAAAAGTTTGACTTCCGAACCGTGAGTTACATTTTCCGTATATTTTCGGGATTTTTTAGGACAGAACTGAGTCCAGCCAACTCTGACAAGTACCTAACATTTGTCGAGGAAAGTACCGGCCATTTTTTGTTGAAGGCAGGTCTGGACAGTGTAGAGTTACTGTTTACCATTCGAACCTAGCCCGTATATGGAAGATGAGCGCTTGCCAAATTAACTGATTTTCGGTGATCTCGGACAACGGCGCCCCCCAAAGGCGTTATAAGGCCACCAGTGGCGTAGAGCAATGCAAGTGGCAGCAGATAGCCTCTGAATGAGACAACTTAAAAAGTATCACGAATGTCACGGGACAAACATCAAACAGCCAAAGAAAAAAATCCTTGATAAGGACAGGCTTAGACTGCGAGAACTTAAATATGTTTAGGTTAACAACGGCTTTATCTCCAGCAGAGGCAACAAAACAGGGTTTGCGTAGTCAGGTGTAAACTCCACTTATCCTGAATCTACGGAATCAAAGAAATGCTTTACTGATATCGTTCTCAAGGACTTTCATAGTACGTTAAAATCGATATAAGAAAGATAATTTTATTTCTTTAAACAAATGGACATTCAGTTTGGCTACTATTGTCCTGGAGGCGCGGTGGCTGAGTGGTAAAGCGCTTGTCTTCCTAACTGGGTGTCCCGGGTACGATTCAAGGTCAAGACTATTATTTACATTTCGGGATTCTTGGGCGCCTCTGAGTCCACCCAGCTCTAATAGGTACCTGACATTTGTTGGGGAAAAGTAAAGGCGGTTGCGTTGGCCACGTGACACCCTCGTTAAACTTGGGCCACAAAAACAGATGCCCTTTATATCATCTGCCCTAGAGATCACAAGGCCTGAAAAGGGAATTTTTTAATTTTTTTTTTCAATTGTCCACCTCAGCAAAACTACTAAAACAGTATCGATTATTTTGATGCTTACATGAACAACTTTCATAAAACAGTATCGATTATTTTGATGCTTACATGAACAACTTTCATAAAACAGTATCGATTATTTTGATGCTTACATGAACAACTTTCATAAAACAGTATCGATTATTTTGATGCTTACATGAACAACTTTCATAAAACAGTATCGATTATTTTGATGCTTACATGAACAACTTTCATAAAACAGTATCGATTATTTTGATGCTTACATGAACAACTTTCACATACAAAACTTACGCACACACACACACACAAACGCCCAGTGCTTTATGAATTAGCTTCTATGTACTTCTCGGTGACGACAAGTGACCTTAAAACAGCCTGACTAACTCTACGAAGAGTGGAAAAAATGAGAAAGGAGTATGATCCCTTTAACAATACAAAGTTTGATCTAGTCGCAAGATATCCTTAAAGAAAAAAACACGGTTCGCTCTCGTGTTGATTAACTCTATGAGGTTGGGAAATTAAATTAACCCTATCTTTGAAGATTTTAAACCACGAGTTAGATCTTACTAAGTAGAACGAACTGTTGTGATTGGTTGGTGGGTTCAACACCCTCCTCTCTCCACTGAGTCTACTCCGAAACATTTTTCACACATTGACCTATTCTTTTATTCTAGTCGCTGGCCTCTTCAAAAAAAAAAAAGAGATAGTAAAACTCCATAACGAAATCCTGGCTAAGACCACTATTATTCATATTTCACAATCTTTATACAGTTCAACAAAAATACACATATACACATACGAATTCATCCAACGGTTACGTAGACCTATATACACACTGGGCTAAGGCCCTATGGTCTCTAGCGTAAAACTTAAGCAACCAGAAATAAGGGATCACAAT
This sequence comes from Biomphalaria glabrata, assembly GCF_947242115.1. Lineage (NCBI taxonomy): Eukaryota > Metazoa > Mollusca > Gastropoda > Planorbidae > Biomphalaria > Biomphalaria glabrata. The sequence continues at coordinate 38,043,583 of NC_074718.1, read as the reverse complement.
TTATACATACGTCTAGAATAATGATAAACCACTTAGAAACCAATAACAACAATTAAAAAATATCCAGTTATCACAAGAAAGAATGATCCAAAACTCTGTGGCAGCTAAGTGCCTGTCTTCTTTCATTTCAAAAAAATCAACTAAGTTCTAATGACTCTAAACACTCCCTTGTTAACACATTCAGAATGCAGAACGTCTAACAAAATCATACTAAATACAGAAGCTTTACACTTTCACACATAACAGTAAAAGTATCCCTTCTGTCTGGACACGCATGCTATTAACATTTTCATTAAGCCTAGAGATAACATGAAAAAACTCATACCTTCATTTTACTGGCCACACGCTGCCATGTCTTATCTTATCTTATATAATACAGACGTTACTTCAAAAAAGATGATGATTACGTCCTACGCGTCAAACGCTGTCTCCATGTCATCCATTTACCCACCAACCAGAAATCTACATTGACCCATGAGTACCGACAAATCGGCAAAGTATGTTCTTAGTAATTCAGTTTTAAAACTGTCAAGATCGTTTAATGTCATCTAGATCTACTCCCTGGTACCGCTGCCCTCACAAAGAAGTCATGATTTATTCAGAGAGGACAAATAGACAGGGTTGTCCACCTTCAATAATCCATGATGGATTTATGTTTGAATACATGTCAATACAGTTCTAAGCGTTTTCTTATTCAGTGTCATTGGTAGGCATTCTTGCTGAATTCCAGGGCCACCTAGCTTTAGTGTTGTGTTAATCATAAAGTATTAGAACATTTGAATACTTAGTAGTTAGTAAGGACTACTTTATAGGACTAATTTATAGGACTACTTTATAGGATTACTTTACTAACGAAATTAAAGTTTCGCAGATGCAGACTAGTCTAGTGTCCTCAACTGTGACATTATTATTGTATCTATCTATCTATCTATCTATCTATCTATCTATCTATCTATCTATCTATCTATCTATCTATCTATCTATCTATCTATCTATCTATCTATCTATCTATCTATCTATCTATCTATCTACCTATCTATCTATCTATCTATCTATCTATCTATCTATCTATCTATCTATCTATCTATCTATCTATCTATCTATCTATCTATCTATCTATCTATCTATCTATCTATCTATCTATCTATGCGTGTGTTTAAAGTGAAGTGAAGGAATGCATATGGTATAATTATTGAAATCGCTCAATGCTGTCTTGTGTTTACTTACTTAAGATAATTTGTTGAAATTGATGTTTCAGTGATAGGCTATAATGACCTCGAGGCACTGGCTTCTCCTGCTCTACCAACTCTAATAAATCTATTACCAATATAATGTTTACATTGTATATGGAACACAGAATGTTATATACAAGCAGTCATTATGGTTTGTGTATCGTGTTACTGGATATTTTAATTACACCTTGATTAGTCGTATTAAACAATGGTGGCCACACAACGCCCTGCGAAGAGATGGCTGCAGGTCTAGGAAAAGTACTCGCATTGAGTTTTAATTTTGCATCTCTGGTTGGCGAAAACATTTAGATGAAAAAGAAAAACTAATTTTCACTATGGATTCTCTGTCTCTCCTTTTAATAGTTTAATGAATATGAGTACAGGCTTCAGAAGTCAAACATTTCAATAAAAGAACAATAAAGTTGCGTATGATCTAATCAGCATTAACTTAAAAGCAAACGTGCGTTCAAACGCGTACTAAGGGTGTTAGGCGGACAGAAAGCCATTTGTTACCCTGCATAACTACTTCAGGACACTTTGTTCGATCCAATACAAAAATGTTTTGTTCTTTTTTTATGGCTGCATTTGTTGTTGTGTTTCAACAGCTGATAAAATATAGTAGATACATTTTTAAAAATGATTTTCTTTCTTGTAGGATTCAATGAAAAATCGAATCAAGTTTTTTTTTTTATTATTTACATGGCATTTACATAAAGTAAAACTAGTTGTTAGTATTTCGTCTACTTATAGGTGCCAGGCAGCTGACAAACCAAGTGAGCACGAAACGGGAGGTCACTGATTTGCAAAAGTAAGACAACTTCATACATGGCTTTGTCTTCGTGAGAAAGGAGTACTTTGGGGCAGTGGCATAGCTAGTGATTTGATGAGATAATGTACTTAATAAGTATATGTCTAAATTTCAATTAGTACAGTTTATAAGTAAAATAAACAAAAAAAAAATTATAAAGACTCTTCTAATGGATAATAATTCCATTATTAGCGAGAAAATAAATAAGTGACAAATCTCAATTCATACAGTCTCAAGTCGTGCTTTCTGTGTAGCGTAGGTTCCACAATATCATGTAGATCACCGGTTCTCAACCCTTTAGATCGACGACCCCATTTTACAATTCCTCACTTTTTCGCGACCCTTAACAGTAGATTATTTTTGGTTATAAGTATGATGTTGCAGCATTATTATTGGAGGCCTAATGTAACTGATTTGCATTGCCAACGCTTAATGTTTTAATCATAGTACAAAATGTCATTATATTCTTGAAATATCCATTTCTCCTTATCCAACTACAAATCAATGAAATAATTTCTTTATGACGTGCATTTATTTACACTTGTATTTCATATTCCCATTCTACTGAAGTGACAATTTTCTGCATTTAAACTTGAGAACTAACAGGCTGTTTAGAAAAAAAAATTATTGTAAATGGAAGAAGAAGGTGCAACACAGACACATCACAACATGGCTGCAAACGCTTGATCCAGATGTGTGTAGACCTAATGAAAGAGAAATGTTTCACTCTGAAACTAATTCTGTCTCCTAAAAATCCTTAACTTTGACTTTCATTACATTTCTGGCCAGTGCACGTGGGATGTGAAGTAGATTTGGAAAGTAGCACATTGCGCAAATGTTCTTTCACAGAAATTATCCTTTTATGTTTGCCGGGTTCAAAGTCATTTCCCTCATAGAGAGCAGATAAAGTTGGAAGCTTGTAATTATTATTTTCATTACAAACGACATACTTTTGTTTTTTTTTATTCATTCCTGCTTAAACCAATGGGCCAGGCAGAGGAAACAGTAGTGCATGTCTTAGGATAGGGGTCGGAAGAGCCGAAAATTACAATTTACACAATTTAAAAGTTTTAAAGAGCCACATAGTTTTTTTCTTGTCAACTATAAATAGTACTCACACAATCAATTTTTAAATGAAAAAAAAATAATCTATTTATTCATATATAAGTAGTGATTTCACAACAAAATGGCTAACATTGGCAATATTAGATAATTATTTTTTTTATTTCGGTAACAACTAAAGCAATTAAACATTGACTTACACCATTAACTAGTACTTCAATAACAAACAATTGAGCTAACAAATCAAATTCAATGGGAAACGATGGCTTTGGATGGTTTTAGAAAGTTTGGATACATTTGTTTTATTTTCTAACATGACTTCATTTGTTAGTTGGCTTCTTACTTTACTTTTAATTATATTCATGCAAGAGAACGCTTTCTCGCACGGATATGTCGAGGTCGATCCAAAGATAGTCAGCACTCTAAAGTCCAACTTTTTCACATCCGTGTAGCAATCTGGAAGATTATTCCATGCGCCAAAGCAACTTGCGGAATTTTTTTTAAAGCTGTCCACTTTTAACAATCTGATTACCAAATTTATTACCTCAACTAGTTCGGTTGGAATCCTTTTGTTCACAAAGCACTTCATTTCAAATTACACAGTGAAACATAAGAATTCCATGGTTTATTTTGCTCCTAAGAATCGTTGTTGCTCCTTTACTTTTTCCTGTCAAATTCTGGCTCCATCAGTTGCCATTTAAACGACTGTATTTAAATCGATCTTAATGTCTTCAAGGTATTTTTGGACGGCATGCATTATATCTTCCCTTCTAGTTTGTCCTGAGAGCGGTAGCATTCCTAGAAATGTTTCTTTTGGACCTTGGGAAGACATAACTGACAAAAAGGCCAACTTGTACCGTGTCTTTATGTCGCAAGACTCATCTATAGCTAGTGATAAGACAGAAGAACTATTAATATCTTCCACCTGCAAATATGTTACATTTGAAGACATTTTAGCTCTTCTATCGTGTACTGTTTTAGCGGATGTTTCAAGATTTCTGGGTTTTTTTTTGAAATCACGAAACAGTTCTTCAGATGCACGTAGGAAGAAGTCTTTGACATACTCATCATCTGAAAATGGTTTGCGTTTTTGTGCAATTTCTAGTGGCACCGCAAAGCTTGCCAGATTAGCATTACTTGTAGATTGCTTCTAACTTTGAGAAGATAATCGTCATTACTTGAAACAACAAACTATACGTCACAGCCAAAGCACGTGGTCGAAAGCAAATTAAAACCTACATAGGCGGAGAGCTTCCGACAGACTGACAACAGTGATGACGCGTGAAATGGGGGAGGGGTGTGGTGAAAAGCTAATACAAGTGTCTGAGAGATTGAATCAGTGCCTAATTCTCGTTAAACGATTCAGAACTTTTTAAAAAAATGTTTCAATGAAATAAATAATATTTGAGTATGGAACTAAAGAGCCGCAGTTTCACATCCTCGAGCCGCATGTGGCTCGCGTGACGCAGGTTGCCGACCCCGGTCTTAGGAGAGTGTCCAAGAGCTTGAGGAGACAACTGATGGGTCACTAGAACTGCATGGGGGAGCTATAAGGAACTATGTTCAACATGAGTTTCTTACCAGAGCACTACGGGAGGCCCATGCTTACCTCCCCAGTAACCATTTGGAGTTCATCCAATCATCCAATGCTCATGTTGTCCAATGCGTTATGGATTTTTAAACAGTTTACGTATTAAAATTTATGGATGCCTTATTCAACCTTTTTTAAAACGTACATTGTTTAGTCCATATATTACGAATAAAACAAATTTGTTACTAAGGAATAGTACAAAAGCAAGTATAATCTGACAATTAAACTAGGATTTCTCTGAATGGTAAGGAGATGACTGAGGCTCTCAACTTGTGGGTTGCGACCCAATTGGGCGTCGATTGGCAATCAAAAATATGGAATTCTTTTTCCATTCTCACTTGTTAAAACTTGTCAAATACTAGTTTTTTTTCCATAGGAATTTACTAAATAATTGTTATTCGAGGATAGATGTTGAAGACAACTGAATCAGATTAGATTACGAACATTTTAATTGTCCAGCAGGTATATTTACTCAAGCCTAAATTAATGCAGATTATTGGACTAAGTATAGTTACCAATTGGGCGTCGATTGGCAATCAAAAATATGGAATTCTTTTTCCATTCTCACTTGTTAAAACTTGTCAAATACTAGTTTTTTTTTCCATAGGAATTTACTAAATATATTGTTATTCGAGGATAGATGTTGAAGACAACTGAATCAGATTAGATTACGAACATTTTAATTGTCCAGCAGGTATATTTACTCAAGCTTAAATTAATGCAGATTATTGGACTAAGTATAGTTACCAATTGGGCGTCGATTGGCAATCAAAAATATGGAATTCTTTTTCCTTTCTCACTTGTTAAAACTTGTCAAATACTAGTTTTTTTTCCATAGGAATTTACTAAATATATTGTTATTCGAGGATAGATGTTGAAGACAACTGAATCAGATTAGATTACGAACATTTTAATTGTCCAGCAGGTATATTTACTCAAGCTTAAATTAATGCAGATTATTGGACTAAGTATAGTTACCAATTGGGCGTCGATTGGCAATCAAAAATATGGAATTCTTTTTCCATTCTCACTTGTTAAAACTTGTCAAATACTAGTTTTTTTTCCATAGGAATTTACTAAATATATTGTTATTCGAGGATAGATGTTGAAGACAACTGAATCAGATTAGATTACGAACATTTTAATTGTCCAGCAGGTATATTTACTCAAGCTTAAATTAATGCAGATTATTGGACTAAGTATAGTTACCAATTGGGCGTCGATTGGCAATCAAAAATATGGAATTCTTTTTCCATTCTCACTTGTTAAAACTTGTCAAATACTAGTTTTTTTCCCATAGGAATTTACTAAATATATTGTTATTCGAGGATAGATGTTGAAGACAACTGAATCAGATTAGATTACGAACATTTTAATTGTCCAGCAGGTATATTTACTCAAGCTTAAATTAATGCAGATTATTGGACTAAGTATAGTTACCAATTGGGCGTCGATTGGCAATCAAAAATATGGAATTCTTTTTCCATTCTCACTTGTTAAAACTTGTCAAATACTAGTTTTTTTTCCATAGGAATTTACTAAATATATTGTTATTCGAGGATAGATGTTGAAGACAACTGAATCAGATTAGATTACGAACATTTTAATTGTCCAGCAGGTATATTTACTCAAGCTTAAATTAATGCAGATTATTGGACTAAGTATAGTTACCAATTGGGCGTCGATTGGCAATCAAAAATATGGAATTCTTTTTCCATTCTCACTTGTTAAAACTTGTCAAATACTAGTTTTTTTTCCATAGGAATTTACTAAATATATTGTTATTCGAGGATAGATGTTGAAGACAACTGAATCAGATTAGATTACGAACATTTTAATTGTCCAGCAGGTATATTTACTCAAGCTTAAATTAATGCAGATTATTGGACTAAGTATAGTTACCAATTGGGCGTCGATTGGCAATCAAAAATATGGAATTCTTTTTCCATTCTCACTTGTTAAAACTTGTCAAATACTAGTTTTTTTTCCATAGGAATTTACTAAATATATTGTTATTCGAGGATAGATGTTGAAGACAACTGAATCAGATTAGATTACGAACATTTTAATTGTCCAGCAGGTATATTTACTCAAGCTTAAATTAATGCAGATTATTGGACTAAGTATAGTTACCAATTGGGCGTCGATTGGCAATCAAAAATATGGAATTCTTTTTCCATTCTCACTTGTTAAAACTTGTCAAATACTAGTTTTTTTTCCATAGGAATTTACTAAATATATTGTTATTCGAGGATAGATGTTGAAGACAACTGAATCAGATTAGATTACGAACATTTTAATTGTCCAGCAGGTATATTTACTCAAGCTTAAATTAATGCAGATTATTGGACTAAGTATAGTTACCAATTGGGCGTCGATTGGCAATCAAAAATATGGAATTCTTTTTCCATTCTCACTTGTTAAAACTTGTCAAATACTAGTTTTTTTTCCATAGGAATTTACTAAATATATTGTTATTCGAGGATAGATGTTGAAGACAACTGAATCAGATTAGATTACGAACATTTTAATTGTCCAGCAGGTATATTTACTCAAGCTTAAATTAATGCAGATTATTGGACTAAGTATAGTTACCAATTGGGCGTCGATTGGCAATCAAAAATATGGAATTCTTTTTCCATTCTCACTTGTTAAAACTTGTCAAATACTAGTTTTTTTTCCATAGGAATTTACTAAATATATTGTTATTCGAGGATAGATGTTGAAGACAACTGAATCAGATTAGATTACGAACATTTTAATTGTCCAGCAGGTATATTTACTCAAGCTTAAATTAATGCAGATTATTGGACTAAGTATAGTTACCAATTGGGCGTCGATTGGCAATCAAAAATATGGAATTCTTTTTCCATTCTCACTTGTTAAAACTTGTCAAATACTAGTTTTTTTTCCATAGGAATTTACTAAATATATTGTTATTCGAGGATAGATGTTGAAGACAACTGAATCAGATTAGATTACGAACATTTTAATTGTCCAGCAGGTATATTTACTCAAGCTTAAATTAATGCAGATTATTGGACTAAGTATAGTTACCAATTGGGCGTCGATTGGCAATCAAAAATATGGAATTCTTTTTCCATTCTCACTTGTTAAAACTTGTCAAATACTAGTTTTTTTTCCATAGGAATTTACTAAATATATTGTTATTCGAGGATAGATGTTGAAGACAACTGAATCAGATTAGATTACGAACATTTTAATTGTCCAGCAGGTATATTTACTCAAGCTTAAATTAATGCAGATTATTGGACTAAGTATAGTTACCAATTGGGCGTCGATTGGCAATCAAAAATATGGAATTCTTTTTCCATTCTCACTTGTTAAAACTTGTCAAATACTAGTTTTTTTTCCATAGGAATTTACTAAATATATTGTTATTCGAGGATAGATGTTGAAGACAACTGAATCAGATTAGATTACGAACATTTTAATTGTCCAGCAGGTATATTTACTCAAGCTTAAATTAATGCAGATTATTGGACTAAGTATAGTTACCAATTGGGCGTCGATTGGCAATCAAAAATATGGAATTCTTTTTCCATTCTCACTTGTTAAAACTTGTCAAATACTAGTTTTTTTTCCATAGGAATTTACTAAATATATTGTTATTCGAGGATAGATGTTGAAGACAACTGAATCAGATTAGATTACGAACATTTTAATTGTCCAGCAGGTATATTTACTCAAGCTTAAATTAATGCAGATTATTGGACTAAGTATAGTTACCAATTGGGCGTCGATTGGCAATCAAAAATATGGAATTCTTTTTCCATTCTCACTTGTTAAAACTTGTCAAATACTAGTTTTTTTTCCATAGGAATTTACTAAATATATTGTTATTCGAGGATAGATGTTGAAGACAACTGAATCAGATTAGATTACGAACATTTTAATTGTCCAGCAGGTATATTTACTCAAGCTTAAATTAATGCAGATTATTGGACTAAGTATAGTTACCAATTGGGCGTCGATTGGCAATCAAAAATATGGAATTCTTTTTCCATTCTCACTTGTTAAAACTTGTCAAATACTAGTTTTTTTTCCATAGGAATTTACTAAATATATTGTTATTCGAGGATAGATGTTGAAGACAACTGAATCAGATTAGATTACGAACATTTTAATTGTCCAGCAGGTATATTTACTCAAGCTTAAATTAATGCAGATTATTGGACTAAGTATAGTTACCAATTGGGCGTCGATTGGCAATCAAAAATATGGAATTCTTTTTCCATTCTCACTTGTTAAAACTTGTCAAATACTAGTTTTTTTTCCATAGGAATTTACTAAATATATTGTTATTCGAGGATAGATGTTGAAGACAACTGAATCAGATTAGATTACGAACATTTTAATTGTCCAGCAGGTATATTTACTCAAGCTTAAATTAATGCAGATTATTGGACTAAGTATAGTTACCAATTGGGCGTCGATTGGCAATCAAAAATATGGAATTCTTTTTCCATTCTCACTTGTTAAAACTTGTCAAATACTAGTTTTTTTTCCATAGGAATTTACTAAATATATTGTTATTCGAGGATAGATGTTGAAGACAACTGAATCAGATTAGATTACGAACATTTTAATTGTCCAGCAGGTATATTTACTCAAGCTTAAATTAATGCAGATTATTGGACTAAGTATAGTTACCAATTGGGCGTCGATTGGCAATCAAAAATATGGAATTCTTTTTCCATTCTCACTTGTTAAAACTTGTCAAATACTAGTTTTTTTTCCATAGGAATTTACTAAATATATTGTTATTCGAGGATAGATGTTGAAGACAACTGAATCAGATTAGATTACGAACATTTTAATTGTCCAGCAGGTATATTTACTCAAGCTTAAATTAATGCAGATTATTGGACTAAGTATAGTTACCAATTGGGCGTCGATTGGCAATCAAAAATATGGAATTCTTTTTCCATTCTCACTTGTTAAAACTTGTCAAATACTAGTTTTTTTTCCATAGGAATTTACTAAATATATTGTTATTCGAGGATAGATGTTGAAGACAACTGAATCAGATTAGATTACGAACATTTTAATTGTCCAGCAGGTATATTTACTCAAGCTTAAATTAATGCAGATTATTGGACTAAGTATAGTTACCAATTGGGCGTCGATTGGCAATCAAAAATATGGAATTCTTTTTCCATTCTCACTTGTTAAAACTTGTCAAATACTAGTTTTTTTTCCATAGGAATTTACTAAATATATTGTTATTCGAGGATAGATGTTGAAGACAACTGAATCAGATTAGATTACGAACATTTTAATTGTCCAGCAGGTATATTTACTCAAGCTTAAATTAATGCAGATTATTGGACTAAGTATAGTTACCAATTGGGCGTCGATTGGCAATCAAAAATATGGAATTCTTTTTCCATTCTCACTTGTTAAAACTTGTCAAATACTAGTTTTTTTTCCATAGGAATTTACTAAATATATTGTTATTCGAGGATAGATGTTGAAGACAACTGAATCAGATTAGATTACGAACATTTTAATTGTCCAGCAGGTATATTTACTCAAGCTTAAATTAATGCAGATTATTGGACTAAGTATAGTTACCAATTGGGCGTCGATTGGCAATCAAAAATATGGAATTCTTTTTCCATTCTCACTTGTTAAAACTTGTCAAATACTAGTTTTTTTTCCATAGGAATTTACTAAATATATTGTTATTCGAGGATAGATGTTGAAGACAACTGAATCAGATTAGATTACGAACATTTTAATTGTCCAGCAGGTATATTTACTCAAGCTTAAATTAATGCAGATTATTGGACTAAGTATAGTTACCAATTGGGCGTCGATTGGCAATCAAAAATATGGAATTCTTTTTCCATTCTCACTTGTTAAAACTTGTCAAATACTAGTTTTTTTTCCATAGGAATTTACTAAATATATTGTTATTCGAGGATAGATGTTGAAGACAACTGAATCAGATTAGATTACGAACATTTTAATTGTCCAGCAGGTATATTTACTCAAGCTTAAATTAATGCAGATTATTGGACTAAGTATAGTTACCAATTGGGCGTCGATTGGCAATCAAAAATATGGAATTCTTTTTCCATTCTCACTTGTTAAAACTTGTCAAATACTAGTTTTTTTTCCATAGGAATTTACTAAATATATTGTTATTCGAGGATAGATGTTGAAGACAACTGAATCAGATTAGATTACGAACATTTTAATTGTCCAGCAGGTATATTTACTCAAGCTTAAATTAATGCAGATTATTGGACTAAGTATAGTTACCAATTGGGCGTCGATTGGCAATCAAAAATATGGAATTCTTTTTCCATTCTCACTTGTTAAAACTTGTCAAATACTAGTTTTTTTTCCATAGGAATTTACTAAATATATTGTTATTCGAGGATAGATGTTGAAGACAACTGAATCAGATTAGATTACGAACATTTTAATTGTCCAGCAGGTATATTTACTCAAGCTTAAATTAATGCAGATTATTGGACTAAGTATAGTTACCAATTGGGCGTCGATTGGCAATCAAAAATATGGAATTCTTTTTCCATTCTCACTTGTTAAAACTTGTCAAATACTAGTTTTTTTTCCATAGGAATTTACTAAATATATTGTTATTCGAGGATAGATGTTGAAGACAACTGAATCAGATTAGATTACGAACATTTTAATTGTCCAGCAGGTATATTTACTCAAGCTTAAATTAATGCAGATTATTGGACTAAGTATAGTTACCAATTGGGCGTCGATTGGCAATCAAAAATATGGAATTCTTTTTCCATTCTCACTTGTTAAAACTTGTCAAATACTAGTTTTTTTTCCATAGGAATTTACTAAATATATTGTTATTCGAGGATAGATGTTGAAGACAACTGAATCAGATTAGATTACGAACATTTTAATTGTCCAGCAGGTATATTTACTCAAGCTTAAATTAATGCAGATTATTGGACTAAGTATAGTTACCAATTGGGCGTCGATTGGCAATCAAAAATATGGAATTCTTTTTCCATTCTCACTTGTTAAAACTTGTCAAATACTAGTTTTTTTTCCATAGGAATTTACTAAATATATTGTTATTCGAGGATAGATGTTGAAGACAACTGAATCAGATTAGATTACGAACATTTTAATTGTCCAGCAGGTATATTTACTCAAGCTTAAATTAATGCAGATTATTGGACTAAGTATAGTTACCAATTGGGCGTCGATTGGCAATCAAAAATATGGAATTCTTTTTCCATTCTCACTTGTTAAAACTTGTCAAATACTAGTTTTTTTTCCATAGGAATTTACTAAATATATTGTTATTCGAGGATAGATGTTGAAGACAACTGAATCAGATTAGATTACGAACATTTTAATTGTCCAGCAGGTATATTTACTCAAGCTTAAATTAATGCAGATTATTGGACTAAGTATAGTTACCAATTGGGCGTCGATTGGCAATCAAAAATATGGAATTCTTTTTCCATTCTCACTTGTTAAAACTTGTCAAATACTAGTTTTTTTTCCATAGGAATTTACTAAATATATTGTTATTCGAGGATAGATGTTGAAGACAACTGAATCAGATTAGATTACGAACATTTTAATTGTCCAGCAGGTATATTTACTCAAGCTTAAATTAATGCAGATTATTGGACTAAGTATAGTTACCAATTGGGCGTCGATTGGCAATCAAAAATATGGAATTCTTTTTCCATTCTCACTTGTTAAAACTTGTCAAATACTAGTTTTTTTTCCATAGGAATTTACTAAATATATTGTTATTCGAGGATAGATGTTGAAGACAACTGAATCAGATTAGATTACGAACATTTTAATTGTCCAGCAGGTATATTTACTCAAGCTTAAATTAATGCAGATTATTGGACTAAGTATAGTTACCAATTGGGCGTCGATTGGCAATCAAAAATATGGAATTCTTTTTCCATTCTCACTTGTTAAAACTTGTCAAATACTAGTTTTTTTTCCATAGGAATTTACTAAATATATTGTTATTCGAGGATAGATGTTGAAGACAACTGAATCAGATTAGATTACGAACATTTTAATTGTCCAGCAGGTATATTTACTCAAGCTTAAATTAATGCAGATTATTGGACTAAGTATAGTTACCAATTGGGCGTCGATTGGCAATCAAAAATATGGAATTCTTTTTCCATTCTCACTTGTTAAAACTTGTCAAATACTAGTTTTTTTTCCATAGGAATTTACTAAATATATTGTTATTCGAGGATAGATGTTGAAGACAACTGAATCAGATTAGATTACGAACATTTTAATTGTCCAGCAGGTATATTTACTCAAGCTTAAATTAATGCAGATTATTGGACTAAGTATAGTTACCAATTGGGCGTCGATTGGCAATCAAAAATATGGAATTCTTTTTCCATTCTCACTTGTTAAAACTTGTCAAATACTAGTTTTTTTTCCATAGGAATTTACTAAATATATTGTTATTCGAGGATAGATGTTGAAGACAACTGAATCAGATTAGATTACGAACATTTTAATTGTCCAGCAGGTATATTTACTCAAGCTTAAATTAATGCAGATTATTGGACTAAGTATAGTTACCAATTGGGCGTCGATTGGCAATCAAAAATATGGAATTCTTTTTCCATTCTCACTTGTTAAAACTTGTCAAATACTAGTTTTTTTTCCATAGGAATTTACTAAATATATTGTTATTCGAGGATAGATGTTGAAGACAACTGAATCAGATTAGATTACGAACATTTTAATTGTCCAGCAGGTATATTTACTCAAGCTTAAATTAATGCAGATTATTGGACTAAGTATAGTTACCAATTGGGCGTCGATTGGCAATCAAAAATATGGAATTCTTTTTCCATTCTCACTTGTTAAAACTTGTCAAATACTAGTTTTTTTTCCATAGGAATTTACTAAATATATTGTTATTCGAGGATAGATGTTGAAGACAACTGAATCAGATTAGATTACGAACATTTTAATTGTCCAGCAGGTATATTTACTCAAGCTTAAATTAATGCAGATTATTGGACTAAGTATAGTTACCAATTGGGCGTCGATTGGCAATCAAAAATATGGAATTCTTTTTCCATTCTCACTTGTTAAAACTTGTCAAATACTAGTTTTTTTTCCATAGGAATTTACTAAATATATTGTTATTCGAGGATAGATGTTGAAGACAACTGAATCAGATTAGATTACGAACATTTTAATTGTCCAGCAGGTATATTTACTCAAGCTTAAATTAATGCAGATTATTGGACTAAGTATAGTTACCAATTGGGCGTCGATTGGCAATCAAAAATATGGAATTCTTTTTCCATTCTCACTTGTTAAAACTTGTCAAATACTAGTTTTTTTTCCATAGGAATTTACTAAATATATTGTTATTCGAGGATAGATGTTGAAGACAACTGAATCAGATTAGATTACGAACATTTTAATTGTCCAGCAGGTATATTTACTCAAGCTTAAATTAATGCAGATTATTGGACTAAGTATAGTTACCAATTGGGCGTCGATTGGCAATCAAAAATATGGAATTCTTTTTCCATTCTCACTTGTTAAAACTTGTCAAATACTAGTTTTTTTTCCATAGGAATTTACTAAATATATTGTTATTCGAGGATAGATGTTGAAGACAACTGAATCAGATTAGATTACGAACATTTTAATTGTCCAGCAGGTATATTTACTCAAGCTTAAATTAATGCAGATTATTGGACTAAGTATAGTTACCAATTGGGCGTCGATTGGCAATCAAAAATATGGAATTCTTTTTCCATTCTCACTTGTTAAAACTTGTCAAATACTAGTTTTTTTTCCATAGGAATTTACTAAATATATTGTTATTCGAGGATAGATGTTGAAGACAACTGAATCAGATTAGATTACGAACATTTTAATTGTCCAGCAGGTATATTTACTCAAGCTTAAATTAATGCAGATTATTGGACTAAGTATAGTTACCAATTGGGCGTCGATTGGCAATCAAAAATATGGAATTCTTTTTCCATTCTCACTTGTTAAAACTTGTCAAATACTAGTTTTTTTTCCATAGGAATTTACTAAATATATTGTTATTCGAGGATAGATGTTGAAGACAACTGAATCAGATTAGATTACGAACATTTTAATTGTCCAGCAGGTATATTTACTCAAGCTTAAATTAATGCAGATTATTGGACTAAGTATAGTTACCAATTGGGCGTCGATTGGCAATCAAAAATATGGAATTCTTTTTCCATTCTCACTTGTTAAAACTTGTCAAATACTAGTTTTTTTTCCATAGGAATTTACTAAATATATTGTTATTCGAGGATAGATGTTGAAGACAACTGAATCAGATTAGATTACGAACATTTTAATTGTCCAGCAGGTATATTTACTCAAGCTTAAATTAATGCAGATTATTGGACTAAGTATAGTTACCAATTGGGCGTCGATTGGCAATCAAAAATATGGAATTCTTTTTCCATTCTCACTTGTTAAAACTTGTCAAATACTAGTTTTTTTTCCATAGGAATTTACTAAATATATTGTTATTCGAGGATAGATGTTGAAGACAACTGAATCAGATTAGATTACGAACATTTTAATTGTCCAGCAGGTATATTTACTCAAGCTTAAATTAATGCAGATTATTGGACTAAGTATAGTTACCAATTGGGCGTCGATTGGCAATCAAAAATATGGAATTCTTTTTCCATTCTCACTTGTTAAAACTTGTCAAATACTAGTTTTTTTTCCATAGGAATTTACTAAATATATTGTTATTCGAGGATAGATGTTGAAGACAACTGAATCAGATTAGATTACGAACATTTTAATTGTCCAGCAGGTATATTTACTCAAGCTTAAATTAATGCAGATTATTGGACTAAGTATAGTTACCAATTGGGCGTCGATTGGCAATCAAAAATATGGAATTCTTTTTCCATTCTCACTTGTTAAAACTTGTCAAATACTAGTTTTTTTTCCATAGGAATTTACTAAATATATTGTTATTCGAGGATAGATGTTGAAGACAACTGAATCAGATTAGATTACGAACATTTTAATTGTCCAGCAGGTATATTTACTCAAGCTTAAATTAATGCAGATTATTGGACTAAGTATAGTTACCAATTGGGCGTCGATTGGCAATCAAAAATATGGAATTCTTTTTCCATTCTCACTTGTTAAAACTTGTCAAATACTAGTTTTTTTTCCATAGGAATTTACTAAATATATTGTTATTCGAGGATAGATGTTGAAGACAACTGAATCAGATTAGATTACGAACATTTTAATTGTCCAGCAGGTATATTTACTCAAGCTTAAATTAATGCAGATTATTGGACTAAGTATAGTTACCAATTGGGCGTCGATTGGCAATCAAAAATATGGAATTCTTTTTCCATTCTCACTTGTTAAAACTTGTCAAATACTAGTTTTTTTTCCATAGGAATTTACTAAATATATTGTTATTCGAGGATAGATGTTGAAGACAACTGAATCAGATTAGATTACGAACATTTTAATTGTCCAGCAGGTATATTTACTCAAGCTTAAATTAATGCAGATTATTGGACTAAGTATAGTTTAAAAGCTGAAGAATCATTCTTCCCAATAAAATGCAAATTAAATGTTAAGGATTACATGCATATTAACTGTTTGTTCCTCCCCAATGACAATGTAAATAATCCGTAATATATGAACTAAACCATGTACGTTTTAAAAAAGGTTGAATAAAGTATCAATAAATTTTAATTTTAATACATAAACTTCGTTTAAGAAATCCATAACTAATTGGACAACATGAACCTTGGATGAACTCCAAAAGGTCGCTCTGGTAAGAAACTCTTGTTGAACGTAGTTCCTCGTAGGACCCAAGAGACACTCCAGTTGTCTCCCCGCAACTCTTGGACACTCTTGTAATTATTTCACCTCTGTTTCCTCTGCCTGCCCCATTAGTTTAAGCAGGAATAAACAGCATGTCAATTGTAACGAAAATAATATTTACAATGCTTCCTACTGTCTATAAGGAAACTTACTTTGAACCTGGCGAACAGATAAAATGATAATTTCTGTGAAAGAACATTTACGCATGAACAACTTTTCCTGCTACTTTCCAAATCAGCTTCACATCCAATGTGCACTTGCCAGAAATTCAATGAAAGTCAAAGTTAAAGATTTTTAGCAGACAGAAAGGTTTAACAGTGAAACATTTCTCTTTAATTACACAATTCTGGATCAGACGCATGCAGTCATGTTCACATTTCTCTGTGTTGCACATTCTTCTTCCATTTGCAATAATATGTTTACTTCTCGAAACAGCCTGTTTGTTATCAAGTTTAAATACAGAAAATTGTCATGTGTGTGGAATGTGAACGTGAAATATAAAAAGGAACCTGGCGAACAGATAAAATGATAATGTGCACGTCATAAAAAACTTATTTCATTTATTTGTTATTGGATACTAAGGAGAAATAGATATTTCAAGAACATAATGACATACTGTACCGTGATCAAACATTGAGCTTTGGCAATACAAATCAGATATTTACATCAGCCATACAATTATAATTTTGTTTACATCATACTTATAAACAAAAATAATTTACTTTTGGGGTCGCGAATACGTGAGGAATTGTAAAAAGGGGTCTCCGAGATAAAAAGGTTGAGAACCACTGTATTAAGACGTTAGTTAGTGCATACAATCTGACAACATGTTTGTGTGTGTGGGCTCAGCAAGTAAATGAGGTTTAATATCTAGCATAGAGATGTAAATGATTGTCAGGGGCAAATAGGAAACATGTAACGATATTAATAATTAACAAAGTATGCACATTGCACAATTATAAAATTTATTTGACAATGGTGTACATTTTATCGTTTTTATGTCAAAAGAATCACTGCAAACAAATAAAAGTGTCTTCTACTCAAGAGACAGTAAATCTAAAAAAAAAAAATACACAAATAATATAATATGACACTATAAATAAATAAATAAAACAATAATGTTGCACTAACATCTTAAGTGTGATCAATAAGACTCTAAGGCTTATGGACGAGAGTGTAGAAGTAACATTACGTCATGCATGAATCTGCGTTCATTTAAACAATTAAAATGTTAGAAATCAGTTGTCTGCAACATCTATCCTCGAATAACAATCTATTTAGTAAATACCAATGGAAAAAAAACGTAGCATGTGACAAGATTTACATGTTGGAATGGACAAAAAAAAATTCCATAATTTCGATGGAGATAAGCGACCCCTGAGAAATTGTCAATCGACCCACAGGCTGAGAACCCCTGATCTATATCAATTCTGTCTAGCATTTTTGACTCCACGTAAATAGCAAGATTGCATGATAGTGGCGTAATATTTAATATTTAATGTAAAAAATTATTTGGGGGCTCCGCTAGAGTGGGTTCCTGGGGGGGGGGGGCGGAGGAGACTTTCAAATTTGGACCCACTCCCACACCCTAGCTACGCCACTACTTCAGCGAATTAACTTGGAATCTCTTTCTCGTGTCTGCTGTGCGTTGATCAGAGTTACGTGCACATCGTAGTGTAAATGTGGAATGGTGCGAATGCGTGTTGAAAGGAGAAAAGAATCAAAATGGAGGAATACAAACAAACTAGTGTTAACAGTGTTAAGATTAAATTATTTATAAACTATTATTTGGTAGTTTTGGTGTTGGTGTATCGCTCAAGAGTCTCATCACATAATAAGACGTAACAGTCAGTTTCTTAAGTTAGTATTGAATGAATGCATGACGCGTAGGACGTAATCATCTTCTTTTTTGAAGTAACGTCTGTATTATATAAGATAAGATAAGATAGTATTGCATGAGAGAAACATAATCACACGCTATGAACTGTTCTGACTGCTAGGTCTCCTGAACACAGTTATGAAAAAGACATTATCATAGTAGGTATATACAAAGGTGGTTTGCCAAACAAAAACTATAAACATCTTAATAATACATATCTTTATTGAGGAATCATCTCGGATTCTCTGTCTGCGATATCTATCAATGAATCTAACTCTCTATTATATCCAGCTGACCATCTTCATCCATAGGACTTTCCTCATTTGTTTCATAGTTGCTGCTTTCTTCTTCGCTGTCTGTCTGATTATCCTCGGAGTCCGTCTCCTCATCAGCCTCACCGCAAAAGTCTATCATGACCAGACCTCCTCGATTTAACCATCGGTGTCTGGAACGATGAAAAGAAACTAACTGAAATTTTGGTTCATAAATATGTTAGATCAGTGATTACAGGGAGGAAATTTTGAAGATTAAATCTTTATTTAAAACTTATTAGAAGGGAAACAACTGTAATGACACAAGATGCGTAGAAGTTGATGTGAATCGGGTTTTTCCTAAGTAATGTGACGAGTAAGAACAGAGTAGAATTATGAACAAGAAGAATAACGGACAAGACGCCTAAGAGGACGACGCTAGGCTAGCGACGACAGAGGACTGTGCCCTTTTTATTGTTTATTAAATTGTTGAAGTTATCAGCCTGCGTTATTAAGTATATTCTTGATTCATTCTGTTGTTGTGTCATATGGACTCGCATGCACCAGTAACATATATATACTCATCAACAAAATAGACCATCAACAGATGTGGCGACCCACGACGGCCAGGGCGTCATTTTGATCTACAATCTAGTTAACTTCGTGTTCTGGATATATCTATCTACAATTCTACACTTGGCGAAGTACACTGGAGAAGTACTGGATTAACATTCGTTTATTTCTACTAGATCTACCCTACGTCTGTGCTAATTATCTGGACTGCAGCTGGATTTTGGCATCTTTGTTCCAGTGGATCTAGACTTTCTATTAGAGAAAATTCGAAACCGTTACCAGCGTCTAGCTTTGTCAGCCAGGTTAGATATTTTTAGATTGAACCTGGATCTATATATAGATCTATATTGAGTATATCTATTGTGTCTGAATCCAGAACTATTTCGTCCGTTGAAGTGATCTAGGGCAGTCCGTCGTCAGTATACCTCTATCTATAGGCTATACCTCAAGAGTGAAGATACCTCATTTTGTCAGGTTTATTTGTTTATTGTGAGTACGGGAAGTCACCTGAGTCTACATATCTAGTATCTACAAGCTGACCGTTGGAGTCACCTTGTCAGGTTTGTTTTTCAAGCTATTAATTGACTGTTGCAGTGTTGCTGAGCTTACAATCTAATCTACACACGAGTGATGGTATACCCTACCACACTGCGTGACCATCTAATCAACTTGTAAAGTTGACTAATTTATATTCATCAAAAGAGAGAGTTGGACTTAGTTATTTTTTTTACCTCTCTTGAGACAGCACCACCAGCTTGTCTCAGTATTGACTTATGTTCCTGACCTGAAGACAGAAGCCAGCACCAACAGATCATCAAGTGGAACCGGAACCTTGGAACCCTACCAGAGGACTTTATCTGAGAACCGTACCATACTGTGGCAGCACCAGGAGAGATTGGCCTAACTCAGTACTGCCTGTCGAATAGCCATTGTGGGAGCACACCTTGCCTTGCCTAAGACTAAGACAGTGGGGAACTTGTGTGGAACTGACCGTTGTAGCTCCGTGGACTGAACAAAGGGGATCTAACTAAAGATAAGTTTATTTTTTCTCTCCATTATTATTAAATTAAGTCTATTAGGGACAGTAGATCTTTGTTAAGAGCAGGTTGCCTGATAAGGGCGTCATTATAGGACACATTAGAAAGTGGACCTGCTCCATTTAATAAAGTCTCGATGATTGTTTAGATTGTCTTGTTTTGTTCGTATCCACGTACATTTTATTTTTTTTTAGAAGTCAAGTGAAGTTATCTTTATTTGTCTCTTTCAGTGTATACTTCCTCTAAAAAGTCTCATCTCATTAGAATAGATTTATTTTTTTTGTGTCTTATTACGTTTATTTTACACTATTCTTATTATATATTAGTAATTTTATCTTAAGTAGATAAGGTAAGCCACGTTTAATCTAGATTATAAATTCTAGATTGTTTCCAGGTATTAACTAAATTGTTATACCTATGAGAGCCTTAGATCTATTTTATCCTGAGGACAACTGAGTCTAAGGAGTAATTATTTATATATAGATCTTTTGTCCCGATTAATCGGTTGACATTATTTTATAGATGTGTTTAAACACAGTCTAATTGGTCAGAATAATAATTTTTGTCAGTATCACTGGATTGTGATTTACTGTTGGAGATATAATATTGATTTATCTATTTGAAGTTGTATTGAAGTTGTATTGAATCTAGACTAGTGACTAGAATAGTCCTAGGGGTATTTATTGGCAAGAAGTAAGTCCATTGAATTAAGTATTGAGGTATTGATATTTGTTTATGTGGTCTAAAGTAAGTCCACTGAATTAAGGTGATATAAAATTTTGAGTTGTATTCAAGTATTGTGGCTGTGAGTAAGTCCACTGAGGTAATATTTGTTAATATAACATTGAGCAAAGGTATTTAAATATATATATATTACAAGAAGTATTGGAAGGATGTCATGATTTTGTCACATGACAGTAATTTAAGTGGACATAGAGGTATAAAGAAATGTTTTAGAAATTTAGCAACTCAAGTATTTTGGCCTAAAATGAAAGGAACCAATTGACAATACTATTGACAATAGTAGACATGTTCAGTAGATATCCTGAAGCAGTGGTATTATCCAATATAGACACAGAAAATATTATTAATGCTTTAGATCAAAAGTTCATAGTCAGACATGGGATACCAAAAACATTACTATCAGACAATGCTTCTATGTTTACATCTGAGTTATTTAAAAGATGGATATTAAAATATGGTATAGAACACATTAAATCATCACCATTCCACCCGGAAGCCAACGGGCTTTGTGAACGCCTTAACGGTGTTATAAAAAGATCTTTAGCTAAAATTGTAGAAAATAATCAGAAAAACTGGGATCAATATATTAATTTTGTTCTATTTTCTATTAGAAATAATATTCATGAGGCAACTCAATTTTCACCATATGAGTTAGTACATGGAAGGAAACCTAGGGATGAAATACAAATTTTTAAAGAAAGTTTGATCTTACATAAAATAGAAAAGGAAAATGACAATGAAACAGCATTAGATTTAAAACAAATATGGGCGGAAGCTTTTGAGAATAACATGAAATATAAAGAAACAGTACATGAGAACTTAAATGAAAAAAGAAAATTAAGAACATTGGAGGTAGGAGACAAGGTATTACTTTTGGTAATTGACTTAAAAAACATATTAGGAAAACAGTGGAAGGGTCCATTTGTTGTTACAAATAAAACAAGTGAAGTAAACTATAAGATTAATATGAATGGAAAAATAAAAACATATCATATAAATAATTTGAAGTTATACAATGAGAGAAATGAAAATCAATTTCAAAATTTGGATACAGAAGTAAACAATGAAAATCAAACTCAAAAGTTAGATACAGAAACTGTGGAAAATGAAAATCAAGTAGATGAATGTTTAATTGTTTTAATCAATGAGGAAACTAATGAAAATGATATTAAAAATATTCCTATACTAGAAACTAAAGATAACCAAACATGGGAAAAACTGAATTTAGAAAATTTATCTCCAGAAAAAACAAAAGACATAATAAATGTAATCAATGATTTTAAAGAAATTTTTTCCAGTTTGCCAGGAAAAACAAATATCATAAAGCATGACATAAAGTTAACTAGTGACAAACCTATTTTCATGAAGCCTTATAGGATTCCATTACACTTACAGGGAAAAGTTAAAGATGAAATAGACAACTTATTAAAACTAGGAATAATAGAACCATCCAATTCAGCTTATGCTTCACCAATAGTTATAGCAAAGAAAAAGAATGGGGATATAAGGTTATGCATAGATTATAGACAGTTAAATAAAATAACTGAATTTGATCCTTACCCTATGCCTAACATTGATGACATATTACACAAATTGTCCAATGCTAAAGTATTTACAAAATTGGATCTGACAAAAGGATATTGGCAAATTCCTTTAACCAATAGAGCTAAACCTTATACTGCATTTATCACTCCTTATGGAATATTCCAATGGAACTTTATGAGCTTTGGGCTTATAAATGCTCCAGCTACCTTTAATAGGATGATGATGTCGGTTATAGGTCATAGAAAAAATGTAATCTGTTACTTAGATGATATATGCATTTTTCATGAGGATTGGAAAGAACATTTAAAAGGAATTAGGGAGATTTTTGAGTTAATTAAACAAAATGGTCTAACAGTTCAAGCAGCAAAGGTAGAGATAGGCTTAGAAGAAATCACATTTTTAGGACATAGAGTTAAAAATAATACTATCAGTCCCATTGAAGATAATGTAAAGAAGATATTAGAAATAGAAATACCAACAACACAAAAACAGATTAAATCAATACTAGGGATGATAAACTATTATAGAAAATACATACCAAATTTAGCAGAGATAGTTGATCCATTAAACCAGTTATTAAAGAAAGGACAGCCTAGAAAAGTGACTTGTAATAGAAAGTGTGTAGAAGCTATAGAGAAAGTTAAGCATATTTTTTCTACAAATTTAATATTGAGATTACCAGATGTTTCTAAAATATTCTATGTCACTACTGATGCTTCTGGTAGTGCTATAGGAGGTTGTTTGATGCAACAGTATGATAAATTACACCCAATAATTTATGTAAGTAGGAAATTATCTGATACCGAGAAGAGATACAGTGTCATAGAGAAGGAGGCTTTAGCTGTTGTTTGGGTTGTAACTAAGTTGGAAAGCTATTTACTGGGAAACAAATTCATATTGTTATCTGATCACAGGCCTCTTAAGTTTATGCAAGAAAAAAGTATTAAAAATGGTAGATTATACAGGTGGTTTCTAATTCTACAAGAATATAATTTTCAATTGGAGGCTATTAGGGGAGAAATTAATATTGTAGCTGACATGTTGTCAAGAGTTACAGTGAGATAAACTGTTGTAAATAATGATTATTCATTTTGATTTGTTTATGCTTGTATATATATGTATATGTTCTAGTCAATGGGTATGAATAAGTTGTTTATATATGGACTATATATATTTTATTTCCTTTAAAGGAAGATAACTCAGTAAAATATAAATTGGGAATTTTATTAAATCAAGGGAGATAATTATAAAATTTCAATAATTGAAGTCAAAGGTGTAAATTAAAGTAAGTATGATCATCTACAGTCATTATTTTTTTATATAATCATTATCATCCATTAGTAAAAGGCTAGGTCAGTTTGGAAATGGTAAGTGGAGAGAAAATATACTTATTGGTACCCAACAAAAAAGTTAGGTAGAATAATTTGGAAAGTTGTTTTGACACAAATATTACATTTTGTCTGACAGGAGGGGTTTGGTGTGATATGAGACAACCATCAACGTACATATAGCCAATAACAGTATTTACTCTGAAAAACTCTGTTTTATGCCTATGGAGTCAGCAAAGGCATCTTCGTATGTGGACTATATACATGTGTATTTATTCTGAAAAACTCTGTTTTATGTCTGTGGAATCGACAAAGGCATCGTCGTATGGGGACTGTATACATGTCTTGATGGACTTAGTACTATTGGTTGGTGAAACTATTACACTGTACTATACTATTTTATCGTCAATGAGTGATGATTAGAACACCGCATACCAGATATTTTCTTATTAATAACTGTATTGTTTTCTTGGTGTCAACATTCAACTACAGTGTGAACTTTGTGACATAGGAACATGGACAATTTTACCAGGAACTGATGAAGATGGGAAACATGATGATGTCCATCAAGATCAAGATATATGTTTGTTTTGTCTTTCCCCAAAATTTTGGCCATGTATATTGTACAGACATGACAGTAGGGATAGTGTTTTAGACTGAAAAAAAAAATTGACAAAATTTTTTTTTTGATAAAGGGGGGAGGAAATATGTAATGACACAAGATGCGTAGAAGTTGATGTGAATCGGGTTTTTCCTAAGTAATGTGACGAGTAAGAACAGAGTAGGATAATGAACAAGAAGAATAACGGACAAGACGCCTAAGAGGACGACGCTAGGCTAGCGACGACAGAGGACTGTGCCCTTTTTATTGTTTATTAAATTGTTGAAGTTATCAGCCTGCGTTATTAAGTATATTCTTGATTCATTCTGTTGTTGTGTCATATGGACTCGCATGCACCAGTAACATATATATACTCATCAACAAAATAGACCATCAACACAACCCTTATAATTGTTATATAGTATTTATTTTGCTAACTTTTTAAAAAAGACACATACAAGTCACAAATGGAAAAAAAAACAACCAACAAAAAAGCATTATAGTTTAAGACTTACTACGGATTATTAAGAAATCACACAGATATCCTTGACTACACCAATAAGGCAGAGGCTTTCGAGACGGAGATCAATATGTCCGAATACGTCCGGGTCACTAAAAAGGAATATTAGACACGATTTCCTCATCTTCCATCAGCGGGGACTTCGTGAGTCGAAGTACAGTCAAAGACTTGCAAAATATGAACCAACAGGACAGTGACCTGTCCTGCACTGTACTATAATAGCTTGCTCAGGCCTGGACAGTCTCCACCGACGGGGAAGCGCGGTCAGAGCGCCTCATAAGCTCCCAGACTTCACGCGCTTTTGGGACTTGTCCCAGTACTCAAATTACTTTTGTATTTCTATTTTTTGAATTGTTTCCAGAGCATGATGGAGTCGGTAATGGTTTAGCGAGTCACATAGGTGTGACTCGGTACCTACTGTATTATTACAGGGGTGCCATAGCGTTGATTTATATTGTGTGAAGCCAAGTTGAAAGTGCCGATATTGGGGGTCCATGGTCCAGGGAGTTGCAAAGAAAAAATTGGCACTGGCTTGAAGGCATTGATGTGTCTCCAGTGCTATTATTTGAAGGTCGTTAGATGAATGCCTTAGCCTAGGGTCTACTAATTTCAAGCGTATGTCTGGGATATTAGGTGATACCAAAGGGGGATGCGTTGAAAACGTTGTATTTTGGTGGGTAGGCCAGCTTTATCAGATAGTCTAGTGGCATGAAGAATACGTTTTCTGCATCTCCAATCATCCTGTAGTTTTCTAGCTGGGATGTATTCATCAAGCCTTTTCTAACTCTCAAAGCAAGTTATAATTTACCAGCTACCAGAATGAATCATGAATCTTGACGTGCCAGAAAAAAATCTTGGAATCGCCATTCGTCAATATGTGGGCTTGATCACAAAACTGTCAGAACAAAGACGTCCTGACCAACATCTCAAAGAAGGAGAGACTTGTACCATTGTTGAACAATGAACTATTAACCGAGTTCGAGACTAAGTAGGCAGTCACAACAGAGACTTTTGTGGTGGTAGCGTTATGTTATCCACTTCCGAGCCAAGAAATATTAAAATGATTGTTGCAGCCATTACAGTGATAAATATAGACCCTAGGATGTTCACGTGATATGTACCCTCAGGTATTGCACAGGAACTGTACACGCAGGGAGAATGCAAGTGCCAACAAGGACCCTACCAGAAGGTCAGGATCCAACATAAATTCGTCCATCTGCCGATACTGCTGAGAGTGGCCAGGACGGTGGTAAATCGGTCCCAGCAGATCCTGATAGAGAGAGGGGATGAACATAGGCGTTTCGATCTTAACAGACACACGCCTTGTTCCTGTCTTCAGTAACGGCCACCATCTCTGTGTGTACAAGTTTGGCTGAGAAGGCCAGGCAACAATCACGAAGTCTTCTCAGAGATGTGAGAAAATTTAATATAGTCATCCTAATGCGCAATAAACAGAGGCAGAATATGTTTAAATTATAATTAAATAATTTACAATTTAACGCCCGGCTTATAATAAAGACACATCAACGGAGGCTACTACCTCTGTCGTTTGGAGAATAAACTCATCATGTCTGTTTTCTTAATTTTTTAAAAAATATAACAACCATTTGATAGCTAACACATTTTGTGGTAATACTGCCATCTGCTCACCTGACTTTCTTCTCATCCAAGAATGACTGAACTGCTGGTTTTATTTTCGGTATCATGTTCTCGCTGAATATCCCGTAACCAGTCACAACATAGATATATCTGTCTTCTTCTTTGTAGCCTTCATGAGTGTACACTGAGGGCGAAGAATTCAAAGTGAAAGTAAAATCAACTTTTCATATCACATGCTTCGTCAGCTTATAGGGATACCGTGGACCTTTTCTAAAACAATGTTCGAGATTTTATATTTATATAAAATGTAACATTATTTAGGTAGGAATATATCTTCCTATTAGGATGTCTTACAGTAGCCTCCATCGTGCTGGATTCCAACCCCTCCCGCTGCCAGCCCCCTTCGCCTTACGGCAAGAATGGAAAAGTAAGTAGTTTATCTTCAACTCTGAAGAAACATCCGAAACATTGAAAACATTTTACAAGCAAAACTGACGAGCTTGAGAAGGAAACTAGAATAAAGGACAAGCAACAAAGAGTCCTTGATCGCAGGTGTTGAACGCAGATGGATCAGGAAAACAAAAAGGAAAATTGTTGCAGCTTTTGGGGATTTTAAAAGCTCAACTTAGCAAAGTGCATACGTCTCAACTCATGGGCCTGCTTAGTCTCAGTTCCAAGAGAAATAGATTGCCTCTTGAGACGTACATTCAGCTACATAAATACATACATACGCAAATATCATATATACATACATGCAAACATACATAAATACCATACATACATACCATACATACATACCATACATACATAAATACCATACATACATAAATACTATACATACATGCATGTACACATGCATAAATACTGTACATACATACATACATACATACCATACATACTTAACATACATACATACATACCATACATACTTAACATACATACATACACATAAACATACCAAACATACATAACTTACATACATACTATACATACACACATAGATACACATACATAGATGCTTTCTTTTTGGCAAAACTAAGAAAAGAAAGAGAATGTCTGAAGAGTGTGTCAGAAATGTTCATGGGAGGTGAAATGGAAACGGTGCACCGGGGGAGGGGAGATTAGAAAATATCGATTACGAGTTTTGATTACTTACTTTTTTTCATTCGATAGTAAAAATCATAAAAATTAGCCATGGCTTCGTCTAAGTATTGCATCCGGAGATCCAGTTTTTTGTCTTTGGGCTCGCTAGGACAGAAGTTAATGAAAGGAAACAATCTAGAAAACAAAATCGTATCTTATCTTATATAGTACAGACGTTACAGTCAATAGAAATGGTAGAAACGAGGAAGAAAGATACGCAACCCGCTGTATGATATCTCACATAAAGGAGTCTGTGATAGTAGAACAATGATACTATGGCCTAACCTTAATTTTTTTTAAAAATGTGATACATGTTGAACCGGTTTTGAATTTAACCAATAAAAGCATAGATATTGTTTAGATAATATTTATAAATTTCAGCTCTAGCACTTTATGTGACAGAAAGTTTAACTCTTGCATCTCTGTTAACCCTTTCAAAGGAAACATCATGTCTATTTGACCCACCTGTCACGCCTGTAGTACTCGTCAAGCTTCGATCTACGCGCTCTTCTCAGTCTAGGTGAAGGTGGTACCTCCTGAGGCTCGCAAGGCGCCGCTTCAGCACCGATCGAGATAGTTCCTGGTGGTTTAGGAAGAACATTATCTGACGACAAATGTCTACATTCATAATAAACAGGAACAGCGATTGGACTAGAAGATGATATCGGCTCTGTATCATTGACACAGACATGGATACCACTTGCTGCTGGCTCTCTTAATGCTGCTGGATGAGAAGCGTTGGACAGTGTAACGGAAGTAGTGACCAGCACTGTGTTCGATGTACCCGCTCTGGTAACCGACGTGGGGGAAGCTCCAAAGTCTCTGGGTATGAACCTTCTTGGAGTCTCCGAATCCAGCATTGAGGAATTACGTGGTCTTCTGCGTGTTGCTCTTGCCAAAAGGTCATTCTCGTTGGGTGTCTCTGCGGGCGCTGGGTTGTGGGCTACGTTAGTGACCCGGTAGGTAGGAATAGCTGACGATGGAATAGCATTTCTGATAACGTTGTCAGTAGTGGACCGAGCCCTGCTAGGAAAGGATCGTATGCAGATATTTAAGGGCTGCACCTGGTGACTTGAGACACTGTGTTCTGAAGGCAATGAATTGGAAGAGGCGCAGGGCGTCGGTCTTTCAGCACTCTCAGATGTGGGCCATAAGCACTATAAACAAAATATTGTGATATATTGTTATTTCTAGCACACTATTTCCAAAACTGTATCCGCGGAGCCCTAGCGTTCCGCGAAGCCTGAATTGATGTTCCAAAAACTACTGGAATAATTAACTAGTAGGCCACCACGTGACTTAATCTTTCTAAAAAAAAATAAGCAAAACGTGTTCCGCTAAATACTAAGAATGTGACAAATGCAACGTTAAGTTTAAAGTTTGAGAATCACTGTTCCAGTAGAATAGTAAAAGTAGGAACTAACGAGTTGCTGAGACATTTAAAAACGTGGAAATCATCTACAAACACCAGCAACATTTAATCTGACTCTGTAGATCCATTAACTCTTTGAATGCACATTTCAAGAAATGAACTTATAAAGTACTAGAAATGTTCATCCCCAATTTTGTTTCTTATCAGTATGTTGATAATATTTAATATATTCTTTTAGTTTTTAACGGTCATCTTATCTTCTTATAGATTACAGACGTTACTTCAAAAAAGAAGATAATTACGTCATACGCATTTTATGTGTCAATCTAGTCATGCGTGTTAATCAGTGACTTAAACTCTGCTAGGTCATTGGTTCACCCTGGCTCGTTCAGGTTGAATGCTAGAGAAGTACTTTAAAACGCAATGGACCTTAATAGTGAAGGATTTTAGTAGATGTAGGCCCCAAGATAGAATTTCCTGATGGGCCAGACCCTCATTAAATTTTAATGTAAATGCACTTAATTATTAAAAACAAAAATACTTTTTCGTTTATTTTTTGGTGCAAATTTTGTCGACTACCCCCACCCCCGATATAACTTTTTTTATATGATGTTTGCATCCGAAACAATACAACGCATTTTATATTCACAAAATGTAAAATTTAAAACAATTTTAACATCGTATTCATTGATGTGTCACACTTACCCACAGGACCATGGCACAAAGCGCAGTCACAAAAAGTAGATAAAGGTATTCAGTCATAATGGATTCTCAAATCTGCAATACAATGGTAGAAAGCAATGCCAAGAAATATGCAAGCCAAATAAAATGTTTAAGTATTATTTAAAATTCCAACGTTTAGCTTGCATTCTCTTCATGGATGAAATCTGGCTGAATGAGTATTTTGAAAACGGTTCTAACGATATTCCTAATAATTTGAAATTTTGCATATATCTGGTAAAAGTAGCTACCTAATTGGCTGCACTGCGAAATCTCTGGTATCCCCGTTATTATATTTCAAAATATCATCCTCTTAAAATTAAATTAGGCTTTCATTGTAGGACTGCACACTTGATCAGCATGAATGTCCGCACTCATAGCCAATGTTTTGTTTTCGTATTTGGTAAAGACGTTCATGAATATTTTGCGCACCTTCTTGTGTAGACTTTCAGTTCCAGATTAATGTTCCATTCGGCCACTGTGTCTATTATGCTGCAAAATATATTTTAAACATAGACATAAATAAATATAGACTGGAAAAAGGAAGTAACTTCATGTAACTTGAAAACATGTATGGAAAAGGACCAATGGCGAACGCTTTTGTGCCAGTTTTTAGTTTAGAATTTATAATTTCGCAATGGTTAAACTTATTTAAAAAATGAAAACATCTGCGGACTCCTCAGCTATTGGGCGATAAAACTAAATTTGAATCTTTTTTCCATATTAGTTAGTAAATTTATAATTCAAGTCAACTTGCGGTAGGGGTCGGACCTAATCAGCGAACGCAATTTTCGCGGGAGTCATAATGAGCGAAAGGCCGTAAAAAATAGCGAAATAGCATGTTAAAATATAGGAAATTATGCTTCAATTAGTTCTATCATCTAACTTCTTCCAAGAAGCATTATAACTATTGTCCTCCTTGTGACATTAGGCCTAAATTTGTTTTCCCTTTTCTCGTGCTCCACATCTCCTTTCTCTGCTTGGAACTGATGTCTATATAGCCTACGAAATTTTCGATCAAATATTTTTCTTTTAGAGAAAGAAAGAAACTACAAAATTCTACCTCGCCTCCTTCCTATAGGCTAGTCCACGTCGTACTACTCTCTATTTCATAAACTCTCGTTACTGCGACTATTTTTTTAAGAACACATGTTCAGTGCACTTAATTTAATCAACATCAGCTCGACCTCCCCCCCTCACACACACATACGCGCGCTGATTGACCCAAAGGCAGATCCCGAATGCGATGGATTGATGATGTATGGGAGGTAGATCTACAACAACTTGGGTTTCGGGCATGGAGACGAAAGGCTCAGGAGAGATCTTGTAATTTTATACATGTATATTATATGGTAATTCTTATATTTATTACTAAATATATGGTTAGCGTTTTTTCCGCTCCTGAAATCGAATATTTTCTCCTGGAAAACTCTTGGAAATCTTATGAAATCCTAATCTCAGAATGGTGGGGGAACCCAGTGAAAATGAATTCTGATCTTCTTTTAAACATCTATACACATATTAATATCATTAATTAGTAACAGCCAGTTAAAAAAAAAAGGAGGACGGCAAAACAGAGGTCCCCCCCCTGTATAAACCGTATAGGCCTAAGCGCTGTTAAGATCAAATGATGCGTCATTTCACCCTCACTGGCAAAGAGGAAAGTAACTGCCAGCATATGACTGTTGGAGAGAGAGGTGCGAGTCAAACATTTTAGACGGAAAGAAAATGCGGGAAAATATGCTGGTCGCAACTGGGCGTAGACATGTGAAACATGTAGGCTACTGCACTCCTCCTTCAAAATCGAAGACATTGGGTTAAGGTTAAAACTAGGCCTATTATTTTAATATTTCAGTTAACAAACAATAACAATAGATAAGACAAAAAGAAAAACAGATTAAATCAGTAACTAAATTATTATTAATGGCTTTTTAAGCTTATAATAGGGGTTTCGCTGAATAGGTTTTCAGTTAAAAAGGTCATTTTGAGCGAACACCCCATAATATTTTTTTTTCAACGGAATGAATAGCCTTAGCTTTTCTAGCTAACTATTTCCTCATCTATTTAGAAGCATAATAGGCGATTTTTTTTCGGCCGATGTCCATTGGTGCTTTAAAATCGCCTTAAGTTCGGACCTATTCTCGTTTATCCGGAAACGTTTTGAGAATGAAATTTCCATGCATGTCAACTTTGACCTTCAGCTATGCTTTATTTCATGAGGGAAAACGAAAGTGAATATGTGGGAAATGTAGAAAAATGGAGCCTTCGTAATACCATTTTATTAGTTCTGCAGTTACTTTTGAAATAAATAAGAATGGATAAAAATTACGGGGAGGTGTTCGCTTTATATGCCATTTCGCTGATGGGCCTTTCCTATATATCTATTGTATTCGGATTTCCGAATTATGAAAAATTGCTTGATCTTCACGCTGAGAGATTAAAAAAAAACACTAGTGAAAATATTGTAATACTTATATAGGTTACGGCTGAAATAGATATGAATACTTAACTTTTATACTGCTCATAAATGCTGTATAATAAAGTACAGAAAATTGCAAATTACAAATTTTCGTTTCATAAAACTCTTTAATCGGCCAGTCTATATTTATTGATGTCTATGATTTTACATTTTCGTTTCACGCGTTCATCTTGCTTTAGATGACCTGTCTCTAGAAGAAGAGATAAAAAAAACCCAAAGGGAAGGCTGCCTCGACCTTCGCTAGACGCAGGTCAAGAGTTTGGGAAAACCAGAAACTCACTACAGCGACCAAAATGGAAGTCTACAAGGCATGCGCTATGAGTACACTGCTGTATGGCAGTGAATCATGGACCACCTACGCAAAGTAGGAGAGAAAACTAAACTCATTCCATTTGCGCTGTCTCCGAAGGATCTTAAAAATCGCATGAAAAGAAAGAGTGTGCAAAACTGAGATCCTTGTGTATTTTGACAGTCCTCAGACTGTCCAAGCCAGCGCAGACTTATCTTTCCTAATACTGTAACTCTTTCAAATGGAGAGTTAACGAAGTAGACATGTAGAGAGAAGCAAGTACAGCTTTTTTATATCTCCCCTTTCAGACTTGACGATCTCTAGGGCAGATGATGTTAAGGTCATCCGTTTCTCTGTCCAAAGGTATGCGTTATGAATACATTACTGAATGGCAGTGAATAGGGCAGATGATGTTAAGGTCATCCGTTTCTCTGTCCAAAGGCATGCGTTATGAATACATTACTGTATGGCAGTGAATAGGGCAGATGATGTTAAGGTCATCCGTTTCTCTGTCCAAAAGCATGCGTTATGAGTACATTACTGTATGGCAGTGAATAGGGCAGATGATGTTAAGGTCATCCGTTTCTCTGTCCAAAAGCATGCGTTATGAGTACATTACTGTATGTCAGTGAATAGGGCAGATGATGTTAAGGTCATCCGTTTCTCTGTCCAAAGGTTAACGAGCGGGGTGTCATGTGGCAATCACAACGACCAACTGCCTTTACTTTCCCCAACTATCGTCAGGTATCCATTAATGTTTGGGTGAACTCTGGGGCGCTCAAAAATACCAACATTCAAAATCCTAGTCTTGGCTGAGATTCGAACCCAGGACTCTAGGCTCTGGATTCTAGCACTATCCACTTGGACTAGGCAACCCAGTACAGAGAAGCCTTAAAGTCATATTAAAACTCATGTCCAGCCGAGTTTCCGGTCCGCTATTATCTGACTTCTTAAACTCAACTGCCTTATTGCCACATGTCTGAGTATTAACTGCGTAGTTACTTCGTTGACTTGATTCTTACGTGGCTACTTCCTAAACTGACCTAACTCTTGCTCTCTCAAACACCCGTACTTCCGGTCATTCAAAACTCGCGCTCAAAATACTCAACAAAATTCAACTAAATAACACAAGGCACAATACGTTCACTAATTTGTTTGTGACAATTTTGCATTTGTTTGACAAATCGTATTGCTGTTAGTATGATTAGCATTAGTATTACTACTTAACACAGTACTATACCTCTTACCGTAGACAGGAAATGAACAACGTAATGATTGCAAACTATGACATATTTCTACTCTTCTGTTTACAGATACGTTACAAGACTCAACGCTTCAGTGACACACTTTGTTTCCCAGCTTTGACGTTTCCCTTTCATAGGTGTTTGATTGAATCAATACGTGTGTACCAATAAAGACACAGTGAGATCTGTGTTATTTCTTCCCAGTGGTGTCAAGGCCAGAGATCTGTAAATATAAATATAAAAATGCTCTTTGTTTGGTAGATTTTTTAAAATGAAATATTACACATTTATGATTTATTAAAGTCTGGTAGACTTTTTACAAAGCAATCCGACGAGAAACAATGCATGATCACGAGTGAGTAGAAACGACAAGACACAATCCAACGAGACACAATCCAACGAGACACAATCCAACAAGACACAATCCAACGAGACAATCCAACGACACACAATCCAACGACACACAATGTAACGACTCACAGTCCAACGAGACACAATTCATGATCACATGTGAGTAGAAACAAAATGTAAAGCGATCTATTAACTAGTGAGAAAATAACTTCCGTGTTAGGCTTGAGAGCGTTACTTCAAAGCAACTGAATGAAATTAATAACATAACCTTAAGCACTTTCCTTTAGATATCTCTTAAACAATACTTGACAAGTAGGATGGTTTTTTAAACCAGAAAGGTAGCCATGCCCCACTGCTAGGTAGCCAAGCCCCATTGATGGGTAGCTAAACGGTTAAAGTCGCTCGGCCACACATCCAGCAATCTTTAAAGTAAATTTCTGAAAGTGACAAAACATGATAAAATAAAGTATAACCGATGTAAAAATATTTGATTTACTATCAAATGCTCACTTAGTTATTCATTTAAATTTACCTTAAATTTTCGAACAATGTGAATATAAAATGTTAGGAAAGCTTAAAGAATATGGCGTTTAAAATATTGTAGAAATACATATCGTCTTGCTTTGCTGGGTCTAGTGTGTAAGTAAGGTTCCCCTTTTAGGCCTTGCGATCTATAGGGCAGATGAAGTAAAGGTCATCTGTTTCTGTGGTCCACGGTTAACGTGGGTGTCGAGTAGCCAGCACAACGACCAACCATCAATACTTTTCCCTGACTAATGTCAGGTGCCCATTAGAGCTGGATGGCGCCCGGAGATCCCGAAATTAGTTGTTGTGTATAATCTTATTACGGTTCACTTACCATGCTTGGGCTAGACATATCTGCAATCGATTAGTTACCTTTTGTACACCAACAAGTGTTGAAGAGCAATTCTGAGCTGTAGAAGCGGTAGGGAGGGTGTAGCTCAGTGTTGAATATATACCCTCCAAAATGTTACAAATTCAGTTTATTGTTGACTGAATTAAACAGCAGATCCTGCGTTTTAATATCACAATAAGAAAACTTTCCATGACAGAATAATTGATTGATTGATTCGTTTCTTATATGAACATTTCAACAAAATCTAGCAAAGATTTTAAGAATTTATTTTTATTATATATTTGTATTAGCGCAAACAAATAATGAAACTGATAAATATCTACGACGAAGAAGTGTGAGCGAGATGACTTTAATCTATAGGCTCGATGCTTACACCAAGTGGTATAAGTCTCTATTAATTTAGTGGCAAATACAATCTGTGCCGAAATCCTCTCCAGTTCAAATTGAAACTAGGAGTTCGTGGAAATGTAAATCAATAGACTGACCTACTTAATATTCTCTTCTTCTAACCACCTTTGTTGTTAAACTGCTAGTCTAGGCTAGGTGGAATTAAATTGCTTCACAACAGGGGCGGATTGCTGGCCATATAGGCATTCTGACAAATGCCTCGTGGGTTTGCAATATAATGAGCCTTTGGAGCTGCCGTCGAATGACTAAAAAAAAGGATCTATCTATATATATATATATATATAATTCTCTTCATGGCTCAAGAATTTGGACACCAAGTAATAGAAAGATCACTCTTTTCTTTCTGCAAGACGGACGGACTAGAGTTACCCCACGTAATTTTAGAGGCGAAAAAAAAAAAAGGGCGGTAGAGGACAAGTAGTTTTCACCTGTCACTAAATAGCGAATCGGACATAACCATTGTGACCAAGTAGTCATGGAAAGAGAACAAGTAATCAACTCTCTATTCACCCGTCACTAAATAGCAGGGCCGGACTTAACCATTGTAAACCCAATGCGAAACGGATTTCGTGGGGCCCAGTTTGTGTAGGGATACGGATAATAAACGAAAATTAATAGTTTGTATTAGAAAATAAATTCGTCTTTTCATTTTATTAATTCTTTACTACGTACAGAATTACTTTACGAGCCTTGCGTGTAGCGAAGTCATACTGTATATCATGAAAATTTTATTTCCTACCTAGATCACGCTCAGTAGCAAGAATTATCAAATGTTTCAATCTATCTTCGAGAATTGTTGATCTCAAGTAATTCTTCAGTAGTTTGAGGCGCGAGAAGCTTCTTTCACTAGTTTCCAGAAATGCGGGTATTGCATAATGCTGTTTTTTTATCGCCCGTAGGATTGGCGTTTTCCATATTGAATGACACCCCAAAATGACAATTTTGGTCTATATATTTCAGAAGATTTGTATGAGTTTTCATAAGATTTTAATAATTTCCAGATTTTCCAGGACCTTTTCGTATATTTTGCGATTTCAGGAGATTTCCAGGAGCTCCTGGTGAATCGACAGGAGGCCACAGGAAATCTGTTATAAGTTATAAATGGTTTATTTTAATAATTTATACACCTAGAATTAGCTCGAGTCCTATGAAAATGCGCGGCCCACTGCGGTTGCATAGGTTGCAGTGGCCTAAGGCCGGCCCTACAAAATAGCGGTGCATGGCTGTATGCTACGCCGCCGGTCGACTAGTGTATACTATTCTTGTATAAAAAGATGCTGCCGGATCATCTTTTTCTGCCATTGCGTTAAAGTTTTTAAATGATCTTTTTTTTTTATATAGACTTTACAGTTTGACTCTAATTTTAACAAAGGTGTATTAATAGAAAAGTAAACAAGCGAATATCGTACTTCTGGGGAACTTCTCTCTTTTAGATATACTAAACGGTTAACAAACAACATTAGGCCTATATTTCTTATAGTCTTATAGGCACTAGTTTAACACAACTTATATTTAGACTTGATAGTGTGGTTTATTAGTTCGCTAAATTGTAGCTAGAGACAGCTGGTTCAACTACACAGCTGTAGGCGTATTATTATCTTTGTGCAGTACTGGAATAAAACTTGACAAAAGAACAAAAAAACAAAAAAAAAAACTTCTCTTAAAACAAAAATAAACTATTTTTTTATTGGCGATATTTACACATTTCTGATTTGCTGTACATGTATGTAGAATTACCTTATTTTATCTTATCTTATATAATACTCGAATAATAGAAAGAAACAAGACCTCAAAAAATAACTACTGTATACACACGTCTTTCTGATTCCCAGACTCAGACTTCTAGTGTAACTCTAACACAAACTTGAAAACTTGTTTCTTAATCCATCATAATGATACTTCGCAGTAGCATTTCTGACACCTTGTCATCCATCAGTACGCGTTACTTTTGTTTGGAGACCATAGAACATCTTCAGCATCAGAAACATCCACAGCATTAAAAATAAAAATAAACTTTAAAGAATCCTAAATGCTGCTGGCAAAATCATTGGCAAAAAACAAACCCCATTTGGGGAGTTGTTTGAGACAAACATCTATAAAAAAGCTAACAAGATCCTCGAAATAAAGAATCACCCTTTGTGTCAGGATTTTGTGATTTTACCATCACAAAAAAGATACAAGACACCGATAGCAAAGACAAACAGACACAAACACTCTTTTGTTCCCCTGGCAATCAAATCATTAAATAAGAACAATCTGGTATAAACTTTGTCACATGTAAATTATGAGTGAGTCTGGTGTGAATGTACACTTTGGTTTCTTATAGTTATAATGTTTTTTGTTTGGTGTAATGCACAAATTGTAAGACAAATTTCCCTACGGATAATAAAGATTATTATTATTATTATTATTATTTCATCATCGCCAACTTAATCGTCAGAATCCGTGTCATCGTCAAGATCCTTTTCCTCATCCGCCTCCTCACAAAAGTCTATCATCACCAGGCCTGGGTTTAACCACCGGTGTCTGGGTAGATGAAATACAATTGATGTTTGCTAAACTATCTGCTAGACTAGACATTTTAAATGTTTAAGGGTAAATTTAAAAAAAGAAAATCAAAAGAAGAGAAACAACCCTAATAGATCTTATTCTGTAGATACGGATTATAAAAAGCTTATCTGATTCTAAAAAATTGTATCACATTGCTATCAAAACGACCAATCGGTTTCATTTGCCTATGAACCCTAAGTCTCAAAGTTCAAAATCCCGGTCTCCTCTGGGATTCAAACTCATGGCGCGGAACCCGAGCGCTGTCCACAAAGCCACTAAGAAAATGTTAAATAATAGTTGAACAGTTTAAGAAAATCTGCCTAAAAAAGAGTCCACATAGTTCTTTATTTTACACTGGCATTTGATTCAAAGAGGAAAATTGACATGACGAATTGTTCAGCCAGCAATACACATATGTAGGCCTTTTATTTAAGAGAATGTGCCTTTATTTTCTTTAACATTGCTACTTGAGTTAGAGATACGCTCATGTAATAGAGAAAAAAACTTGTTCAATAAAAGTGTCAGATTACTAAACTGCTCTAAATTAGAGATTTGCGTACATGAAGCAAATAAATAAATAGCAAACTTTTTGTTGTTTTAGGTGACAGAGGAAATAATAAGCGATGTATTTTAATAACACAAAGAATACGACCCTAGCACTAGTCAACTAATTTCTAAACACAAACTAATAACAAAGCTAATATCAAGTCACTTTGTCTGGTAAGAAAGTTTGTACACGTTATTTCTCCGACACCCAATCTCGGACCGAGCTAAAACTTTGCACAATTATTTCTTTTACATGACAACAAA
Source organism: Biomphalaria glabrata (assembly GCF_947242115.1). Lineage (NCBI taxonomy): Eukaryota > Metazoa > Mollusca > Gastropoda > Planorbidae > Biomphalaria > Biomphalaria glabrata. The sequence continues at coordinate 38,004,669 of NC_074718.1, read as the reverse complement.
ATAATCAATTTAAAAATTTGCTCAATTAGTTAATTAACTGACTGAATTACTGACTTTGTTTTTATCCAAGAATGACTGAACTGCTGGTTTTATTTTCGGTATCCCGTTCTCGCTGTATTTACCGTAACCAGTCACAACATAGATATACCTGTCTTCCTCTTTGTAGCCTTCATGAGTGTACACTGTGGGCAAACGTTTAAAGTGTGTGTCAATTGTACTGACTTTTTCAGATCAGTGACAACGTCAGATTACGAGAAGGCTACAGACATTGAGATTTGAACTAACATTTTGTAACAAAATATCTACTATATAAATAGTAAAAAGAAATATTAGGCTGTGACAGGGGTTAGTTCATCCCTATTGAAAATCGAAACAAACATATTGCATATATACCCTTTATAACTATTATAATTACTCCAGTTGTATATGCTTATCTATCTGGGGCTTGGTGGCCGAGTGGCTAGGCATTTGGTATTCGAACCTAGGATCCTGCGTTCAAATCTCGGTGAAGACTGTGTGACAGGTGGGGAAATGTGATGTTGGTTTGGCGCGTTTAATGTCTAGGGGATGATTATTTTTAATGCTATCTCACACTAACCTATCAACATATGAATCGGGAGCAGACACGCAACGAGACAAGCAATGAAAGATAGATACAAAAGTTAAAAATGAAGAATATTTATTTACATAAATATACATATAAGAATAAAAAGGGGGAGGATTCGCATCTATCTCTAAATAATACTAGATTTAATCATCACTCTTGCATTTGATAAGAGAGTATGTCACTTTGTCCTCTGACTTAGCTGGTCTTCCTGTTGATGTCGCAGCTGGCTGCGTCCTGGCTTGAGGTTCTGCAGCTGGAGGTGGCGCTCTAGCGGATAGAGGGACGCCGGTGATATAGTTCTTGTGGAGTCTCAATCCCAAGTTCTAATATCTGTAGTGGGCACAGTAGGGCGGGTGGCCGGCTACCGTGGGCACAAGGTTACAGCGGGCAGAGCTGATCTGCCGTGGGCAGCGTAGTTGACAGGATATGTCCAGTGAGCTGCAGAGGGTTTGGCGTAGCTATGACGTCTCACACAGATCTGGGTCTATAGGGACGTCGCAATTAACAAGTTGACAGGTGGGCTGTCGAATAGGCGGGCAAGGCAGATAGCGCCAAGTAGTAGAGTTGAGTAGTGTCGAGTAGGCAAGTGCGGTGCTGAATAGCACTAAGCACACAAATAGGCAGGTAAGTAATCCAATAAATAGGCAGACACCTGAGGGAGGCTGCGGATAAATAAAGACAAGTTAGGACATGTCTCTCATACATCTTATCGATGCCCTCGACTGAGGTGCATTCGTCAGATTGGTAAAATTGCTTCAGAGCACAATGGGGAGATGATGACAAATGGGATTTGGAAAATAGATGGCTGATAGTAGCAATATAAAAAGGTACATTAAAGGGAAAGTAATAATATAAAAATGTACATAAAAAGGGGAAATAATAATCTAAAATAAATAACACAGGTGGATAGAGAAAGAGAGGGGGGGGGTGAATTGGGCGGTGTTCAGCGACCAAGACGGTTTGTTTACATATGACCGTGGGTCGAGAACAATGGAGCGCGCTTGAATGGAGAGGGTGTCCGTTCAAGCGGCGCAACTCTCATTAGAGTAAAATGAGTAAAGGGGAGATAATTCTTTTCTAGACGCAGTATTAGTGCGCTAGTAAAATTATCACGGTTGTCAGCCGAGATAAAGAAGATAAAATAAGATGTACGAATATATACATGGTTGCATCAACGATCAACTGAGCAACGTAGCGTTAATAGATTAATGCAATTCATAAATAAATACATAGGACATGTTTATGTTCTCTACTTACGCCAGTGAGAAATACACAATGCACTAATTAAATATAAGTGAAATAATAAAATACACATGATACTATCCAATGGAAATAGCACAAAAGTAATTAAGATGGAACTTGTGATTAAGTTCGGCTTACCACCAGGTATTCCTGTAGTAGTGAGAATAAATGATGTAGTCCAGACTCGATAGCTCAGCTCGAATGAGAAAGAGAGAGTCTGACTTGATTTAATTTACCTTATATACAGGCCTGGAAAATGTGGGCGGAAACAGAAAATGTCCTAGGCTTAGAATTATGGGTGAATTAGACTTAAGATGGGAGCGTCGAGAGGCGCTTTGACTCGAATAATCTCCTAGATCAAAGAGAGACGTAGGAGAAAAGGGGGGGGAGGAGTGACTTGCATTCCACACAAGATGGTGTCCACTGCGACTGTCAGACATCCTGCCGATAAGATCAAAGAGTCTGTGTGCATCTTTGCCCCGGTCAAGGGAAGATAAATCGAAAGATGTGGCCTAGCTATCTCCAATGTGGTCAACTAAGTCTAGCCTTGAGCGGAAAAGGTGGTGCGGGTGAAGAATTTGGGGGTAGGGTGGGCAAATAATTAAAATAAAATAAATAAATAATGAATAATAATAATTAATGCTGTGATAAATTTGAGTGACTCTGACAGCGAGTTTTTGACTTGTCACAGACTGGCATTTTGAATTTCAGGATTTTTATGGTGCCCTTGAGTCCACCCAACTCTAATAGGTGATGGTCACATGACACCCTGCTCCTTAACCATTGGCCAAAGAATCAGACGCCCTTAACATCATTTGCCCTATAGATCGCAAGGACTGAAATGGAAACTTTAAAATCTATCTATCTATCTATCTATCTATCTATCTATCTATCTATCTATCTATCTATCTATCTATCTATCTATCTATCTATCTATCTATCTATCTATCTATCTATCTATCATCTATCTATCTATCTACCTACCTACCTACCTACCTACCTACCTACCTATCTACCTATCTACCTATCTATCTATCTATCTATCTATCTATCTATCTATCTATCTATCTATCTATCTATCTATCTATCTATCTGTTTATCTATCTATCCACTATCTATCTGTCTGTCTATTTGTCTGTCTCTGTCTGGTATGACTGTCTGTAAAAATGAACCAATACTGTTCAAGAATGTCTTGGAAGGGTGAAATAGGAGGAGTAGAAAGACATTTTGGTTGATACCTACTTTTCTTCATTCGATGATAAAATTCATAAAATAATACCATAGCGGGGTCCAAGAATTGTCCTCGGAGATCCAACTTTTTTTCACTTGGCTCGCTAAGGGGGAGAAGAATTAAACGAAATAAAACAAAACAAAACTGTAGAAAACATTAGGAGTAGGTCTACTATAAGTGTTCAAGCCTAGATTTCAATACGCATGTCAATACAAGATTCACAAAAGTAGACACTATAAGTATAAACCATGGACGTAGCCAGGGGGGGGTGGTTGGGGTTCAACCCCCCTCCCGAAATGAAATCCCTCCCCCCCCCCAGAGGGGGGGATCGAAATTAAGTGACTGATTTTTTCTTTGATTTTGTTTATTTTAGATGAGATTTTAATACTAAACCATCCCTTGCCAGAGCACAGCCCATGGTTTTTGAGTTTAAAACCCCGTAAAAAGGGGTTTTGAGTTTAAAACCCCGTACCAGGGGGTTTTGAGTTTAAAACCCCCTACCAGGGGTTTTTGCAATTAAATCCCCCTCTTCTATAAAACAAAACAAAAAAAAAATGCAAACGACAATCCCCAAATTCCAAGAGCACAGTTAAGGAAGATTTTGATTTTGAAGCCTCCTCCAAAATATACGATAAACCCCCTCTTCGATATGAAAAAGCAAATTACGCACTCAAAATGTTATGAGCGTAGCTAATTGGGTTTCGACTCAGTTTTGAGTTTAAACCCCCCTTCAGCGGAGTTAGAAGGTAAAAAAATACCTCTTTAATTTTAAAAACAAAGCCAATTACACTCTCTAAAATCTATGAGCGTAGCCAAAGGGGGTTTGAGTTTAAATCTATGAGCGTAGCCAAAGGGGTTTTGAGTTTAAACCCCCCGCCAGCGGATTTGAAGCTAAAAAATACATCTTCAGTGAAAAAAAAAGCAAATTACACACTAAAAATATTTGAGCGTAGCCAAGCCAATTGGGGGTTTTGAGTTTAAACCCCTCTCCAATAGATGGCGTTTTTTTTTAAGACCCCTCCAGATGGTTTTGAGTTTAAAATCCCCTTACAGAACGTTATGAGGTGGAAAACGTGTATCTTCATTATTATTCTAAAGCAAACTACAGTTACCAAATTCTATGACCGTAGCTAAATGGGGTTATGAATTTTAAAAAAATACAATAACTCCAGAGATTTTTTAGTTTAAAACCCCCAACAGAAGATTTTGATGATAAAACGTCTCTTTTCGATATAAAATCTAAAACAAAGTACAGTCACCTAATTCCAAGAGCGTATTCAAGAGAGGTTACACATTTCTACCAGTGGCGGGGCTTTATTATTAAACTGCAGTGAATAGTCATCTGCCGAAATTGAAAAACACTAAATGTGGCTCAACAAAGATGGCTAAGATTTTAGGAGTAGGTTATAGAGATCGGGTCTAAATTAAAGACATCCTATGACGAACTGGGAGTCGACCCCTTGGTAAGATTGTGACAGAGCGTCGCATAAGGTTTGTGGGACAAGTTCTCCGACAAAATGAATTACGCATAATAAGAGTTGCGACACATCCTAATACAACTTTGCGCCACACATTCATGGAGGTCCTTAGAGCAGGTGGTAAGAGGCTTCAGACATTACCAGTGACAGATTTTTGGGAGACAGCTTGACGGCAAATGCGCCGAACGGCGGGGGAGGGTCTAAGCCAGTAAGAATAGCACATTAAGTTTTTGCAATAAAACTTGCTAATAGTAGAAAAATGCACTGTAGATACCTCAGAATATGCATTTTGATGGCTTTTAATACCAGAAATAGTGCTTGGCGGCGGGGCTACGCCCCGCGCTGGGGGAGCTGCTAACGCTCCCCTGGACCCCCTAGAAGGCAATGGCGGAGAGTCAAACATTCCAAGAAGAACCTATTCTAGGGCACAATAAACGTATTCCGAAAGAATGAAAGGTCAGAAGAATGTAATAAAGATTACGTACACACTCATACATACATATAATTTTTTTTCGGAGGGGGGGGGGGAGGAGGGGGGAGGGGGAGACTCCCCCCCCTTAAAAAAAATCCTGGCTACGCCCATGGTATAAACTAACAATTGAGCATCCCCGGTAGTTGTCTTTCTCTGCATTTATAGCCCACTACTCGGAAATAACATGAAATCTATTTTAAGTACTTGGGAAATTCCGATGGTTATTATGAGAAGTTATTTCTTCGAAGTTGATGGATCTCATTCACCAATCGTAAACAAACAACATTTAGCCACGTGATAATATTAATAAAAAAATGAAAAAAATCGTATCACGTGACTGCCTTTATCGATTACGTAATATGTACAGAAGAGATAGAGATTAGAGAACCATGTGGCTAAATGTTGTTTGTTTACGATTGGTGAATGAGGTCTATTGCAAGTAAACAACGTTTGTTAAAAATTAAACAAACACTAAAAGTTTAATGCGTAATTGTATTTTCTCGAATTTAATTTGTTATAAGTAACTTCTTATTTAAAACGTGAGACCTTGACGCGTACATTGCGTGTCATGATGCACCACCTTGCTTAATACATGGAAGAGAGCTTCTGGCAGCAGGCGGCTTTCAAACAGAGTGAGATTTCGTAGAAATGTCGCGGGATAAAAGTTTGAGAGCTAAAGAAAATCCACTGTCTTTGGACAGGTGTAGACGTGTAAGAGAATTAAAATCGACCAACGGTAAACAACGATTATGTCTCCTCTGGCAAAATATGTAGGTCGCAGCTGGGACTACATACCATTATGAAATACTGCACTCCTCATTCAATCTTTGGATTCAAAGACAAAACTTATTACTATCATCATAAAATTTTGTTTTTGAAAAATTTGTAATACAATGCTAAGGTAAAAAAAAAGAAAGAAACAAAATAAAAAAAATCACTAATGAATTGTAGATTTTAAAAAAGAGGAACAATTTTTTTTTACCCTGCACTATAACTCCCTTCCACTTTCGACCGAGAAAGAATCCTGGGTCAATTTACATTACATAAGTAAGATCGAACTCTAGTTATGAAATTTCCAAACACTATGACAATAATGTACACATTGAAATCTCAGTTCCATTACCGTTGCAACTTCAAAATATCGTTTCTATTTGACTTACCTGTCACGCACGTAGTGTTCATTTAGTCTTGATTTTTGTGCTTTACGCAGCCTTGGTGGAGGCGCTGTACTCGCTGGTCTGCATGGCGCCGCTTCAGCACCGATCGCCATGGTTATATGTGATCTATATACTACATTGTCTAGCAAGGGTCTACTTTCGAGAATCCCACCACAAAGGTCTGGAATAGGAAATGGTCTCGACAGTCTACCATTAACGTAGACCATTTTATCACTTGCTGGTAGTTTTTCAGATGCAGCGGAAAGAGAAAGCTTTGGCACTGCGTGTGACGAAATACTTTCGCTTGCTCTGACAACAGATGAGGAAGACTCGCCCAGCTGAATTGTTTTGTGTCTTCTTGGGATCTCCCAATCAGAAGAACTGTATCTGCATATTCGTCTTCGAGTTGTAACCGAAAGTCTATCCACTTGAAGGGTCTCTGCATGCGTGACAGACTGTTGCGTTGGGTTATGGGGTACACTGATGAACAGGTCAGCAGAAACTGGTGACGAAGAACCAACACTGTTGTTTTCCGACACAACGTTTGCTGAAGGGAGAAGTCTGGTGATACTATCTGGTTGCTGCGCAGGCTGGCTTGAACACCTGTTTTCTGATGGTAATGAATTTGTTTCAGCGCTTGCCTCTGGTCTACTTGAATGTAACGTTAAAGCAGTTTTGGATCTGGTTCGTCTACACTGTAGTGAAAAAAAGATATTCATCCCGATATATACTTTCTAGATTTCAATTAAAAAAAATAATAACTAGGTGCTGAAGACTAGAGACCTGATTGTCAAAGGCGATGATTCTAATGATGGACTTTAAATGCATGTTATCAAGGTCCTGAATATGAAATGTTTATAGGGCGAGAATTTAAGTCATTGGTTAATATGCATGACTAAATGCATGACGGGTAGGACGTAATCATCTTCTTTTTTGAAGTAACGTCTGTATTATATAAGATAAGATAAGATAAGATAAGATAAGATAAGGCAGAACGCAGTTTTAGATTTCCCAATGTTTCCCTTATTTAGAACTGTAAACCTTATAGCTAATTTTAACTTTGGTTTGGGATACATTTTTATATCAATTTAGAGATTAAATTATAAATCAATCTAAATATGCATTTCAAATATTATTAGCGTGTTTTCCCTTCGATATAATATGTTCGCTTCATTCAAAATCATTCACCCCGAATTATCATACAGGAAAAGGAGTGAAATTGTAGTTGCCACATTACCGATTCACTAGTGTTGGTTTATCTGTGAAAAGGTGATATCCGAGTGGGAATAAGTGGCGATATCTAATATCACACTTGGAGTTGCCAGTAGTAAGAACCAGAACTAAATCAACAGAAAATAGCCTTAAATCATATATGAAGTAAAATGATATTTTTCAAATTTTTAAAAAGTATTCTCTAAAACTATCTAGGCGATATACAATATTAGTATTGGTAATCATTTATTTTTAAAGTTTGAACAACGTTACGATATAACGGCAAATGTCTTCGATTCCAAATATTAGGGATGAGTGCAGTGTTTCACGTGACTACGCAAACTCAGTTGGGACCCAGTGAGCCAGCCGTAAAGCATTGCCGTTTAGACATTTTTTTTAAATTCTTGTTCGAATTAAGAATGTTGAACTGGAATTGATTCAGGAGGAATTATGTTATGGAAACTGTAACATCTACAATACGACTTAAGTCAATGGTCAGATGATGGTCATAATGATATTATTAGACTTTACTCAGACAAAAACAATGAGATAATTATAGAATGATACCCGTGTCTTATTAAAACATTGTATCTAGTTTTTTTTACAGTAAAGCTAAATACATTAATTAACATATTTATGTCATACGTACCCACTTAATTAAACAATTAAACAAAAGCATTATGATCACTATCATCACTATCATCATTATCACCATCACAGTTTCTTCAATATGCATGGTGGATGGGCAACTCTGTAATATAATTGTGTAAAAAAAAAAGTAAAATAAAAATTAATAGTTTTTTAAAATTAGAATAATTTCCTATTTCATAAAGCTGGTGGTCTATCATTTCTCATTCTATTTATTCTTGTAAGGTTTCATTTTTGCAAGGAATCTTTCCAGTGAGCTTTGCACAGTCAAGTTCTTCTATTAAAAAATCCAGCGAATTAATTTTACCAGCAAACATTCAAGAGTACATGTGACGGTTCGCAAGCTATTCATCTACGTCTATTTATTTATTCAACTCCCTATATACAAAGAAATTTCAGTCGATGGATTTCTGTCATTCCTGCTGAAGCCATAGGATGTATTAGTCAAAAATAAACATTTTTTCCTTTGAAGTCAATCGGAACAATTTTATTCATTAAAAGACGACCAAAGACAAGTCTAACTAAAAACGTGGGCATGACTATGTACCTTAGCAATAAAAAACAAAAATCTGAAATTAATTGTTCATATACATAAGTTGTAACATTCTTGGAAAATCGTTGGAACCGTTTATAAAATACTAGATCCTACACCTAGCAACTTACAAGCGCTCAGATCTATTCGAAATGGTGCCCAAAGAATAGCAAGACAGTGCGCTAACAATTGCTGGCAGGACCTATGTGAAAACATCCAATCTTGTGCCAACTGTGGTAACATCAGAGGACTATACAAGGGCATGAAAAAAAGCCTTTAGACCTCACATCAGCAAGTGTGCCCCGCTCAAGTCAAAAGATGGCTCAATCATTAGCGATCGTGCTCTGCAAATGGAGCGATGGGTAGAGCACTATGCAGAACTTTACCAGATTGAAAATGTCATCTCGCCTATTGCTTTGTCCAACGTCCCACTATTTTCAGTTTTGAGCAAACTAGACGAAACACCTTCTGTAAAGAAACTGAGTACAGCCATTGACATGCTTGCACACGGGAAAGTACCCGGAGGAGATGGTATTCCTGCTGAAGCCATTCAGGCTGGAAAGCATGCCCTAATCAAGCCACTCGATGAACTGCTAAGTTTGTGCTGGAGTAAGGAATAGTCCCCCAGGAATTAAAGGATGCCAACATAGTAACAATTTACACAAATAAGGGCGACCGCTCCGATTGTAACAGTTAGAGAGGCATTTCACTTCTTAGCATAGTTGGGAAGGCTTATGCCAGAGAAATACGGGAGCGGCTGCAGATCTTGGCAGAACGAGTTTACCCAGAATCGCAGTGTGGCTTTAGGGCCGGCAGATTCACAACAGATATGATCTTCTCCCTGCGGCAGCTACTGGAGAAAAGCAGAGAACAAAGGCAGTTCCTCTTTATAGCTTTTATTGGCTTGGCCAAGGCGTTTGACCTTGTCAGCAGAACCGGCTTGTTTGCCGTATTAGAGAGAATCGGCTGTCCAAACAAGCTACGGAAACTAGTGTCAGCTTTTCATGAAAATATGCAAGGCACCGTACAGTTTGACAGTACCGCCTCTAGGCCATTCTCCATCAACAGCGGAGTAAAACAAGGATGTGTTCTGGCTCCAACACTATTCGGCATCTTCTTTTCAGTTGTACTCACCAGCGCTTTTAAATCCCTGGAAGATGGAGTATATATCCACAGTAGATCCGATGGAAAGCTATTTAATCTGGCACGCCTTAAAGCCAAAGCAAAGAGACAGCGTATCTTGATGCCGCACTCATATATCATTCACAAGAAGGATTGCAGAGGCTTGTGAATGTTCTGGCAGCTGCTTGCCAAGAGTTTAGCTGTACAATAAGCCTCTCCAAGACTGAAATCCTGGCACAACATGTCGCAGAAACGCCAGTGATACATATCGGAAATCACACACTTACGGTGGTGCAGGAATTCACATATCTGGGAACAACAATATCCAGCAACCTAGATCTAGACACTGAAATGACAAAAAGAATTGGAAAGGCTTCTGCAGCAATGGCAAAACTCTCCAGGCGTGTGTGGGAAAATACCAAAATGACCACGGCAACAAAAATCCTGGTGTACAATGCCTGCGTTTTGAGCACACTTCTCTATGGCAGTTAGCGCTGGGCAGCTTACATGCGCCAAGAACACAGATTAATAGCTTCCACCTATTCTGCCTGCGACGCATAATGTGCATCTCCTGGAGGGATCGTGTCACCAACCAGGAAGTTTTGACATTAGCGAACATGCACAGCATCTATGCTCTCTTTCAACAGAGAAGACTACGCTGGCTCGGTCATGTCACTCGCATGCCAGATGGCAGAAGCCCTGAAGACATCCTATACGCTGAGCTGGCAGAGGGAGCCAGACCCAAAGGCCGCCCAAGACTAACCTACAGAGATGTCTGCAAGCGAGACATGTGAGCCACGGGCATCGACCAAAGTATGTGGGAGGAGATAACCCAAGACAGGACAGCATGGAGACAGACTGTACGTGCTGGTACAAACTTCGCGGAATGCAAAAGAAAAGAAGCAGCGTCAGCCAAAGTTATAGTTAAAGTTAAAAAGTTAAGTCACTAAAGTTAGAGAGCCTTCAGGACAGAAGACTTTAAAGTAAAGTAGCAATTATACACAAAACACTGAACCATTATCTTCAAATACAAAAACAAAATTTAATTGAATACTCAGAAAGACACAGGGTTAAAGGCATATTCCTCGTTCCATATGCTAGGACAAATTTGTACAAATGCTCTATCTTCCCTAGTGCTATTAGAGCAATAAATGGGTTGCCTGCGCCAAACAGGAAAACTAATGACTTGACAGAATTCAAGTCATTGTTTAACATGCTTGACTAGCTTCATGGCGCATACGACTTAATCATCTTCTCTTTTAAAGTAACGCCTGTGTTTAATAAGTGAAGATAAGATAAGATTAAAATTTAAATGTATGCCACTTTTTATTAGCGGCCTATAATTTTTATCCAGCTTGCTTACTTGATTCGAGAATGGATGTGGGAAAAATAACATGTACAATTATCCAAGGGGACGAAACCTCACATATTTAGCCATAACTCTGAATGCTGGAGTATTAATTTTCCTTATAGGTATTAAACAAAATATGTAAATTAAAAAAAATAATGCATTAACTGATTATTTTGTTAATTATGTAATGATTTGTCTTTGCCAATGAATAATTGTGCAGAGTTTCAACTTGATCCGAGAATAGATGTTAAAGAAATAACGTGTACAAACATTTTACCAGACAGCGTGAGTAAATATAAGCTTTGTAAAAAATATTTAAAAAAAAATGTATACACTTTACATCAATTAAATTAAAACAGATTATGTTTTACAGAATGTCCTCCAGTTCGTGTGGTATGAGCTCCTAACTATTTTCTCTATGGTGCCAGGTTCAAACCTTATTGGCCGCCAACCTTCGCCGTTCTCTGAGGCCTATGGAAATGGTATTATCTTAAACCAACAAACCAAAGATACATACCTTACATTCATGTATTCTATTGTATTCAATTTTGTACAAAAGTCATAATGAACTTACCAGATAGAGACCATGCAACATCAGCGAATGCAAACTACGATTTAGAGATTTGTTTCTGTTTCAATAATTTTGGACACTACTCTACGCGTCCGTGTTTCTAGTTCAAACGTTTTCCATTGATTGGCTTTCAATGAATCAGTACGTGTCACGATAAGCACACCTTGCTTGCCCCGGTGTGTAGTTGCATTTACTTCATGCTGGGTCAAGGTTATAAAACTATGCAAGAGGAATCACTAATACAGTCAATATTAATATTTAGTATTGACTTTAATGGACCTCATTCACCAATCGTAAACAAACAACATTTAGCCACGTGATTCTGTATATCTTCTATACAAATTATGTAATCCATAAAGGCTGTCGCGTGATACGTATTTTTTTTATTGTTTTATCAATATTATGACGTGGCTAAATGTGTTTATTTACGATTGGTGAATGAGGTCCATTCACGGTGCCCCCCATGGGGTGTGTTGGGGGAAAAAAGAGAAACCGTGTCTCATATTCTCTATGACTGCCCAAAACTTGCTGATCTCCGTCTCGACAGGACAGGGAAACCAATCATTCTAGATGTGCATGATGGTATGTATGCAAGACAGCAGGGTTTTTGCAAGAGAGGCCTTGAGCCTGTCAAGCCCTCACTCAAATGGAGTTTCATGATGATATATTTTGACCTTTTTTACCTTTACCTATCCCTTAGTCTGTTAGACTGTTGGGGCACCAAGCAAGACTTGTCTACCGTCTTTTCCCATTCCTCTCTGTCCTTTGCCCTGTTTAGAACCTCTTTCAATGGCAGGCCCGTCCATTCTTTTATGTTGTCTTCCCATCGCTTTCTCTGTCTGCCTCTTCTTCTTTTTCCTGGTACTGTTCCCTGAAATAAGGTTTTTGCGAGTCCGAAGATCTTGTAATATGGCCATAGATTTTAAGCTTCCATTTTTTCACAGTAGTTAGCAGGCTATCATGGGGTCCGATCGCTGCAGTAACCCTGTATATTATTATTTGAGAAATTCTATAAAAATAATTTACAATACTAAGTTTTTAACATTTTGCATTTTTCGATTTTTTAAAAATGAAATGACAGCGTTTTTACACTTTTTGAACGACTCATTTATAGTACTTCTGGTATAAAAATTGTCCTCAAAATACCAGAATCTCTGTACCCCCTCAAACACCGACACTGATACATTGAACTACAAAGTATATTTTCATTCATAAAGAGATATCAATCATTTAAAGATAAACTTTACTAGTACCTCGAAACCATTTCCGAAGTAACCTTAGTTTGAAGAGGTTATACCTCACTGATCTCTGATAACAGAACTAGATAAGGGTGGCCTCTAATCTGAACATAAGAACCTTATGTGTATTCAGACAAATTTAATTATAACATGTAAGAGAAAAGTAAATAGAGAGACCACTGAACAAGTTGATCTAACACTCCAGTGAGTCTCATTACTTGTAGAGACAGCAGTAGAGAGGCTGAATATGACAATAATAGCAGCACGTTTTAACCCATTACTGTAGATATTTCTTTTAAAACGTTTGAAAATCACATTGCTTTTTAAACAGGATAAAATGAAGGTTGTTAAGGGTTAAGATTCAGAGTTTGGTTACATCCTAACACCATTTTATTACTTTGACTGCAAAAGACGAAGAATGTTGTTCAGTTTAGCGTGGAGTTTCCCATTTTGGCTCCAAAGAGTATCTAACTTCGTACTAAATAAATTGCCAAGGTGTCATCCATAGTTCCGTATATGTGCATTCTTGAGTCATTGCTGATTTATAGAATACTATGTCATCCATAAGCGACAATAAATTCAAGCCTTTTTAAAATGTGAAATTTCAGCCCCCACCCCAATAACAAAATTATTGACATAAAAATATGACTATACAAAGTATTAAAGGGACTAATTCAGCTTATACCACCACATCAGTCAAATATAATTTCATTTCCTTGTTGGATTCCAACTAAATAACTATTTTATTGATTCTTGTTTTGTCATGCACAAAATAAAAATTGTGCGAAATTTCAACTTCATCCGGGTGTGGTAGAAATAACGTGTACGAACGTTTTACCAGGCAGACAGATATAATGAGTTGATATTACCTTAGAAAAAAAAAAGAAACACTTATACCCCATCTCCCCCTCACCAAAATTTGAGGCCGAGGACAAAATCCGCTGTTTAATAAACCCTTTTAAGGTACGAAAACTGGGTACAATATGTATTTGTTTCGTGTGTGAATGTTGTTCGTATTTGCATCTATATTGTTATTGTTACAGTAGTTACGCTGAGGTGGTCAATTGTAGTCAGACGGAATTTCTATTTAATTGGACCAATAAAAAATATCTATCTTAAACTCATTTCCAAAGTGCCCAGATGTTTGACGTGTTCACTGCTCTATGCGCTATGTCACCTCAAAGTCATTTAGCATGTATTTATACTTAAGCCAAAATTTAACATGTATTCATAATTAAGCCAAAATTTAACATGTATTCATAATTAAGCCAAAATTTAACATTTATTCATAATTAAGCCAAAATTTAACATGTGTTCATAATTAAGCCAAAATTTAACATGTATTCATAATTAAGCCAAAATTTAGCATGTATTCATAATTAAGCCAAAATTTAACATGTATTCATAATTAAGCCAAAATTTAACATGTATTCATAATTAAGCCAAAATTTAGCATGTATTCATAATTAAGCCAAAATTGAAACATAAGTTGAGTTGGAATTTACGTATTAGTCGTCTACGCTTTCCGTCCAATGAGCATTTCTTGGGCTCTTACCGGTATGTAGCGCAGTCAATTCAGCTCCAAGTTTATTTGATTTTCTAAACTAGGTAAGAGCAACCTGACGTTTGATCAGGAGTATCCACAATGCAAAGTCAACTGCATTCATGCGAGGGGAAATGACTGTCATGATTGCAAAATATCTTTTTGAGTTAAAGGAAAAGTTCAAAGTGGCGAAGATAAAGAAGGCATGGTATAACTACAGGACTAGGAATAATTACAGAAAAGTAAATTATAATAGATTATAACTTTTATTTCAAAATACACTTATAATATATATTTTCATTGTTGCTTTTACTCGGCTATCAGAGGAGGTATAATGCTAATACCATGCAGAATGTCTTGTGGAAGTCGTGGCGATCTAATAGAAGGCAGGAGAGCCGCTAGTCGCCCACTTTGACGGTATACTGATGAATGCATACGTGACATGAAGCTCTTCAAAATCGACACTAACAGCATAGAAAAGTGGCACTGGATAGATCCACATGGTGAGTATAAATGAAGGGTCTCGGATTGCATATGCCATACACAATAGTTTTAGAAATAGGGGTGATAATACAAAGGCGCCTGGTGATTACAGATGCCCAACCCTGAGACCAAAGATGCGTATCAAGGATTGTCTTCTTTAGTTACAAGACGTTGCAAAAGGATGACACTATCTACTACCACATACCAGACCATAATGCAAATCAGAGCACGACTCTGGGCCTCCTATACCCATATCATCCTGAATAAATATGTAAAAGTAACAGAACATTTAAAAAAATATAATTAAAGTACAAATGTATTTTGTTGATAGTAAATACTCAATCCAACTTGTAGACATGATAAATTACTTTATTTTTTTGTTAAACACTGTAAACTGAAAGTACATTGACTTGTATTACAATAGTAGCCTATGTCGTCTCGCATCGTCATGTAGATAGTCTGATACACTTTAGTTCATCCCTTAGTCTGTTGAGCAGTTGGGGCACCATACATGATCTGTCGACCGTCTTTTTCCATTCCCCTAAGTCTTTTGCATTGAATGCTCTTTTAATGACAGGCCCGTCCATTGTTGGATGACTTTTTTTAATGCCTGTTTATACTTCAACCAGTAAATCTACTTTATTTTTGATCGCTTTTTTTGGAAAATTTTATTAAAATATTGAGCCTACTTAGTACCCACCAGGGTCTAGTGGTTGTGCATAATATGTTAATGGTTCACTTGCTGATACAAATTAGTTCGCTATTGATGTGTGTTGTTTGATTTCAATCTCTATTCGACCAATAAGATTACCCGGCGTGATATGAAGACCATTATAAGCCGTATGAGAAGCACTGGCGGATCCAGAACTTTGGAGTGGGGTGGGGCGATTTTTTTCCAAACCCTAACCCTAACGCCCAGTAAACCCTAACCCTATGCATAAACGTGCGTACAGCATATATATATATATATATATATATATATATATATATATATATATATATATATATATATATATATATATATATATATATATATATATATATATATATATATATTCGATATATGAGAATAAAATAAGACTGTTTCTCAATCTTCGGCGATAAAAAACAGAAACAAAAACAGTCTTTATCTTGCAAGCTTGGGGGTCTGGGAGAGCGCTGTAAGCTTCTTCAGTGGGGTTCGGGGCGAAGCCCCGACGCCAAAAGCGTTTTCTTGCATTTTTCACGGCTGAGACGCATTCTCCTGACATCTACAGCTCATTACTTTTTAGTGGTGTTCGTGGCGAAGCCCCGACGCCAAAAGCGTTTTCTTGCATTTTTTACTGCAGAAACGCATTCTTCTGACATCTACAGCTCATTATTTATCAGTGGGGTTCGGGGCGAAGCCCCGACGCCAAAAGCGTTTTCTTGCATTTTTCACGGCTGAAACGCATTCTCCTGACATCTACAGCTCATTACTTATTTGTGGTGTTCGTGGCTAAGCCCCGACGCCAAAAGCGTTTTCTTGCATTTCTCACTGCAGAAACGCATTCTCCTGACATCTACAGCTTATTATTCATCAGTGAGGTTCGGGGCGAAGCCTCGACGCTAAAAGCGTTTTCTGGCATTCTTCACTGCAGTAACGCATTCTCGTGCCCTACAGCTTATTATTCATTCTATTATAAAGTGCCTTTTGAATAATGAGAAAAATATTCTAATATGAATTTATAGTCCCTTAATACATTGCAAATAAAACTGATTTGTTCTTTGAAAAGATTAGATACCCCACATATTTAGATTAAGGTTTTGAGGATCGCCGTCGAAAAAAAAATATTCAATTAATAATATTCAATGAAATTCTAGCATACATTGTGAGTTATAGTCCTAAATTTATTTAACTAGAAAAATATGAGATAGAGTAAACGTTGGAAAAAGTCGACTAGGAAAAGATTATCTGGCTTTTGAACTCATCTCAACCGTGACTGTTATATTGAAAAATTTCGTTTGACGTATGATAAATTCATGTCAAATTACACAAACTCTGTCTGGAAAGGGCAAGGGCGGTAAAATGAAAACTATTAATTCTCGCTCCTTTTTATAATTTCTGCTATTGATTGCATTTTGCATTAAAGAATAGGGGTTGGGCGACTCGATATAAGAATTTACTTTATAGCATATATAAATTATATTAGTGACAGATTTTTTTAATTTTGTAATTTCTTACTATAATACAAAAAGAAAAAGTATTGGTTTGTCCGATGGGGGGAAGGGGATTGCATGTATCGCACTTCCACCTGTTTATATTATATAGATATTCGACTAATTTTGTTCACATACTATGATTTCTCCATAAAAGTAGGACCGCCCCACCCCACTCAAAGGGTTTAGATGGGAAGGGTGGTGGATGTATTCGCACCTCCCCTTCCAATCGGCCAACAGGTGAACGAAATTATATAAAGACCGGTTAAAATACCAATAACAAGTTTTAATCATATAGATATTTAATTGATTCTGTTAGCAAGCTGTGATTTCTACAAATAAATAGGACCGCCCCCCCACTCGAAAGTTTATGGTGGGGGGGGGGCGGATTGATGCCATCGCCCCCTCCCGACCCTACCAAATCGGCCAAAATACTAGAAGGGGGGGGGGCGAAATAATCTAAAAATAGGTTGAAATATAAATAATTAGTATATATTATTAACATAAGTAATAAATTCGCATACAAATTGTGTGAATTCTATACTATAATTCGTCCGCCCCCCCCCCTCGGGGGGTAGGCCGAGTGGGGGGGCGATCGCCCCTACCGCCCCCCCCCCCCCCTGGATCCGCCAGTGATGAGAAGAAGAAGAGAGAGAAAGAGATCGGCTTGCAGTAAACGAAAGAAAAACAAAGACTTTTATCTTGGTATAAGTGAATAGAAAAATTCTGGGTTTTTGCTGTAAATGTAAAAGTTTTCCGTGATCGAATATTTGTTTTAATCTCTTGAACAGACATAGAAATTTGTTTTTGACATAATGTTAGCGCAAGCTTAATTGAAGCCAATAAATAATAATAATTAGATTTATAACAAAAAGTAGATACTTCCTTACATTTGCGAGTTGACTTAAAATGGAATATCTGTCACGTAGATGATTGCACCATTTTGGAATTAATTTATACTCATTCTGAAGGAAATAAAAGCTATTTTGAAATCATCACCATTTTAAAAAAAAAGTTTATTTTCTAGGAAACGTTACAAGTGCTTGACCTACTTTCATTTACTTCTTTAGGCCTGCCTTGTTTCGGCTGAACGGAAATGGAATCTCCTTAGTGGTTTGTGCTATGGTCAAGTAGCGTCAGTGGTGTAGTTAGGGATTTGGGGGACCGAAGGGGGGTTTGACCTCTGTAGGGACACCTGCATTTGACATTCGACATTATGACATAAGATAAAGGCGTAATGTTCAAGGTAAAAACAAATTTTGGACACTGATTTGGCCCTCCCCTCTCCAAAGTGGGCGCCAGGGTGGATTTTCAAATAAGAACCTCCTTTACTCCATCGTAGCTACGCCACTGAGTAGCGTGCTTTACTAGTCTGCTGTTTTTGTTTTAAGGTCAAAATGTTCATTTAAAGAACAAAATAATTTCTTTACTATTTAAAAACAATAACTCCCCATATGAAACAATTATACAAAGCAACAACAAAAACAAAACAACAACAGTGGCATAGCTAGAAATTTACCATCATTTGGAAGCCCAGGAAGCTTAACCTCTGCCCCTGCATTTTTGACATTCGACATCATGACATGAGATAATGGCTAAATATTTAAAGTAATATTTAAAGTAATAAAAATTTTCGAACACTCATTTTGGGGACCCCTTCAAGTGGGGTACCCATTCAAGCGGGGGAACGGGGTGATTTCAAATTTCCGCGACTACCCACCCTAGCTACGCCACTGCAAAAAACACTAACAAAAGAAACATAAAAAAAATAAAAAACATGATTATTAAAATGAGAAGAAGAAACAAAACATTTTATTGTTAAAGAATTTAAAAGAAGTTCAATCCTACAACCGAGGCCACTGCACCGGATGCAAGTAAGTGGCCTAGCCCCACCGAGCCCACAGCGCCGGCTGACTGCATTGATGACAATAAAGACATCCCTACTCCAAATTTGTACACCCCAGACATGAAAGAGGCAGCCATGGATCCTGCAGAAATACCTGCTGTAAACATTATGTTCATATCAATTTACTTTGTTTGTTCAAACATAAACTAAAAAGAAAAGAAAACATTAAAAAGAGAAAATAAATTAATAATAAATTATTAAATTAATAAGCAGCTAAACTTTGGCTTAAAATGTTTCTAAAAAAGTGTTTGTAGCAGTAATGTAAGTTTAGTTTCCATTTAAAGCCTTGCGATCTATAGGGCAAATGATGTAAAGGTTATCTGTTTCTGTGGCCTACGGTTAACGAGGGTGTCATGTGACCAGCACAACGACCAAACGCCTTTACTTGTCCCCAACTAATGTCAGGTACCCATTAGCCCGGCTACGCTATTCTTCCTCAACGTGGCACTCGGGTGGAAACGATCACTAGAGGAAGAGATTAGGCCAAATGAATAGCAAAACAAAACTCCTGTGGGCGTGTCCAAGGGAATGCGAGAGCTTTTCCATTGCACTGTGCGGAGTTGAAAGAGAGCTTTCACGTTCCTGTCGATAATCCATGCTGCGTTCCTCAAGGGACCGCTACACTAATGGCGAGTTCTGCATGTTTAGCTTGGTACATCACAGTAAAATGGCGGATGTTCCCAGTGTGCTCGGCCTTCGGCCATGCATTCTAGTCCATTCGCCCGGAGTGCCAGATTCATCGGAGATAGCAATGCTTAACATAGGCATTGATTTGGATCTATTCCAGACAGAACGGTCGTTCAAGCAAGCTTACAAGCCTAGAGCTCGAAGAGACTTCAGCTCAGCTCTTTTGACAATTATACGGTACCCATTAGAACTGGGTTGACTCAGAGGCGTCTGAAGATCCCGAAATAAAAAATTCCAGTCTTCGAACCCGGAAAAAAATCTGGAACCGTGACCCTTAGGCAGCTTGCAGCATACAGTGCTACACCCAAAACCATTCCTTTGTTTGGGTATAGCTGCGAGGCAACAGAGGTTTGATTTCAGAGTTTTCCTTATCCTGGGTAGGTAGCCAGCCAAGGGTAACGAGCAACGAGTATCCTGTATCTGCGCCACACCTTAATCTTACATGGTGGACTGCTTGTCAAAGGCTATGATAGTCGTATGCCGTTCGAAGCATTTTCGATACATAAGTGTGTTTGTGATTTTTTCATTACCGCTTTCGGCAATTTTCAACCTTAGGGATCATTTTTTAAACAGTGAATAATTAAACCGCAAAGGATCTGTTTAGTTGAAGTTGTTGGGGGGTATTTTTAGGAAATTAGAACACGAGTGTCGGAAATGTACATGGTCCACAAGTCAAAAAATTTGGGGGACCACTGTCTTTGATGATGTCAAAAACATCCAGAGACAGTGTAACTGTAATGACCTATAAGTATGTGCATGTGTGAGGGCGAGTGTGCTTAGTTGTGTTATGTACTAGTTTAGAGAGTAGGTTAGTTGTTTTTTTTAGAAAATATATTGTGCATTGTTTTTAGCGACGGTAAAAGTAGTGACGTAGTAAGACAGACGAATAACGTCGGAGACTAGACAAACAAGGGAGCAACATGGCGTTAGTATAGAAGTAGTTTATTTTGGATGTTAGTTAGAAATAGCGACATTTATGAAGACTAGACGGATTTCCCAGTGATAAAAAAAGGTCTCATTTCATAACAGTGAAAGTCGATATCAAGTATATTGTTAACTTGTAATGTTGTGTGGCTAATGTGAAGTAATAATTAAGATAGAAGTAAAGACAGATAGCCTACAACGGTTGAATGTAAATGGTTGACTATGCCTAGAGCCATTCAAACAGACACCACTTACAAGTTACACACTCAGGACGTGGCGACATGTTGACTGATGTGCTTTTTAAAAAGTGGCATGCTTACGATTGTTTTCTTTTTAGTTTATTTCTCGTATAATCTTTGTATTCGCCAGTTATCTAGATAGTTTAGTTCTTTTCTTGTGTGGAGTTTAGTGGAGTTAAATTGCAACTTTACTGTACATGCTCTGTACAGCTGCATTATACTAGGTAATACGTTGATATAAAAGATATTTCTTATTGTGTTCCATGTAAGATGAAAGAATATGTCTAATATGTAATCAAGGCAAATACGACTACGTAGAAGGAATCACTGGACTAGATATTGAATTAAAATCTTATAAAACGTTTTGTTGTAATGACAGTTGAAAACCTACTATCGTATTAATCAAGGCTTCAATGCGATTCAGTTTTTGTCTGAAATATTAACATATTTAGCCATTGAAAAAAAATGTATGAATGACAACACCAGCCTACCTGTGCCGAATCCTAACAATGGAAGAACCACTGGTCCAATCAATGCTGCAGTTGCGGTTGGTACTGCCACACCTCCAAACATTATTAGTAAGGTTGCCATATCGTGTTCAGTCTAAACAAAAACCTATGTGACCGAAAAATCGCAAAATTAGTTTTTAAAGCACTAGATTCCAAATGGCTTTTAAAGTGTAATGTATGTTAAACATGTTAGCATAATAAGAACAATACTAGAATAAGATAAATCCATCATCACTCCTTTGAGTTCCTCGTGGAACATAGGGCCATCATATATCCAGTGCTGCCTTACTTTTCTATCCAATAATGATGAGCATGAAAGTACATCAGGTTAAAAACAAAACAAAACAAATGAATATCTGTAAAGTATTCGTAATTAAACAGTTAACTAACTCTACATCTAAAGAGATCTACTGTTTTAAATAGTTCCTCTCCATAGATTCAGACCGCTGCGTAGTAATATGGTTATTTCTGTACAACTCACCTTTTTGTTGTCTTATTGTAGGTTTAAAGGTTATATAAACATCAAATAGGTGAATGAATTATTATTATTATTATAGCTTTTATATAGCGCTACTTTCATGCTAATAGCATGCTCAGAGCGCTTTGGTCCAATCTCATTTGTGGACCAGGTGGGGGGAGGGGTATCTAGGAGTTGGTTTTCCGTGCTGCATTTAGGCGCTCAGTAAACACAACTCGAGTCAGGTGTCGAACCTCGAGCACCGTTCTAGGTAGCCAAGCCGAGCCATGTTCAAGCGCACTTGGCCTCTCCACCACGCTTCCCAATTATTTAAACAGTGTCAATCCATCATTTACTTCACAAGAAAATATTCTTTGACAAAACTCTCGAAGCCAAAAGTTAAAAGTGAAAGCATTTTCACCATTCTTAGAACTATTGACTAGATTGAAATCCTTTCACGATTTTATGTTAACAGACGTTTAGTTCGTTGTCTTAATTTGATGCATTGTATTTCTTATTTGTATGCGTTGGGAGGGAGGGACTGATGTGTGGGCGACATCGTTCCGACTACTTCTAATGCCCAGGCATTCATCTCATTTCCGTGAGATGATCAATAGTCGCTTCGCTACTGAAGTGATATTAAATGATTATATTTGTGACTTATAATGCGACACCAAGCTACATTAGCATATACACTGGGCACTTACAGGGCACTAACTGGGCACTAACTCAATTACTTTTGTAAATTTGTTGATCGTTTAGAATGCTACCGTGCTGCGTTGAGGCTCAATGCAAACTCGAGGAAGCACTAATGAAATTATTTTCAAATTTCATTAATAGGGATTATGTTTCTCAACCACACGTATGTGTGTTTTTGTTAAAAAAAATATTTCTCAAGGACATTGTTAAAAAAGAATAAGATAACTTATAATTATTGTTACATACATACCGAGAGTTGAGATGACATGGAGGCCAATACGAGGAAAGCGCAAACAAAGAGATCCTTTTACGACTTAGCGCCATACCTTCATGAAGACCTCAGAGCAGTGGACACAAGGCGGGAAGAGGCTTCAGACATTGCCTGTTACAGATCTTTGTGGAGGCAACTTGCCGCGAGAGGATCTAAGTCTTGTGTAAGTAAGACTCACTCAAAACTTTTTACCATAACGATGTACAACGAGGAAAAAATTTCCACCATTTTTTGCAGTCAGTGAAGAAGAAAACTTTTGATGAGACGTTCTGAACTGTCTTTTTGAGATCAACATTGCGGCAGAGTCTCTCTAGAAAACGATACAGACCTTTTTTGTTTTAACTCTTTATCTTTGTAATTATTTTTTCTAGTTCTGACAGAATTGTTCATTTTCCACATTTTTACATTCAACCCTGGTATGGTTAAATTTCAATTACATTTTAGTTTGTAATCAGCAAACATTACACTACGTATAGAATTAAAGTAGAATGCAAGCTCTTTTTATTTCAAAGTTTAAAAGACTAAGACTAAGACTAAAACCGCTTTATTGATCTTTACGAAAATTTGTTGTGATTACAAGGAATACACATAAATACGACTCTTTCCCAGAAATTAATTTAATAAGGTCAAATCAAAGATGGTATCGTTAATTAGGAGGGAAAGAGTTAAAAAGTCCTTATTAGAAGATGAAACTAATTTAAGTGTTTTGCTCTTCGTAATGCCGGTAATGTCTTTTGTTTAAATTATATTCAAATATTGATTAATAACAATGCAAATACACTTTTTTTTTGCTTATTGAAAGATTTTAACTGAGTAAATAAGATGCCTTTGGAGGTAAACTGAAAGCTTTTTAAAAGTCGTATTCGAAAAACAAAACTAATGAAAACTAATTGACTAACTTAATAAGTTTCTTTTTTGATTGTTTGTTTGTTACTTGGTTTCTATTCAAGCCTGGATTTAAAACTACTCTGGATAGTAGAGTGACCGGTGGTGTAGTAGGTGGTTCATGGTAGAACCAAACTGATAGTAGATCGTTGTAGGCGTTATATATCTTAACTAATAAAACTTCAGATAACTTGAATAACTTTCTTTTGTGAATAAATTAACAGACACTTTATTTATAAGATAATCAAAATGAAGTTGAAATGAGATAAAATAACGGTAGCAGGCTTTAATAATAATATTCTACAATAAAATCTAACTCACTACAATAACACAACCATTCAGTCTTACGTTCTGAAGTCGTCTCCCCTAACTAAGACCAAGTGACGACAATGCCACCTATGTTGCGCTATTCACAACCAATCGCTAACAATCTCGCCTTCACCATATAAACACACACACACACACACACATTCCATAACAATCGTTAAAATGTGCCCCCCTCCCCCCATACGCTGTTAGGGTGGACGATACCACAGTTTGAGAAGCACTGCTTTATTTTCCGTTTGAGATAAAAAGAAAAACGCGTCTCCGGACTTAACTCAGGAATAGCATTTCGAAAGCTAGACGCATTTTCTAACTTTTAAATGCTTACATTATATACGAAATCTATAACTTGTGTGAATACATGGATAGCAGCTAGCGTAACAGCTTATTCAATCAATGTAAACCTTTTTTGTATATTATTATCAAATCAATAATCATTGAAACAAGGGACAACAATACATCTGTCAGTACCGTAGTCTCACATGTATATATCAGGGCATCTTAACAATGTTGCTCTTTAAAATGTTACTAAACAAATAAATCACGAAATTCGATTTTGTTTTATTTTAAGTAAATGCACAGCCATAATAAATTAATAACTTTTCAATGATAATAAGTCAACAATATGGCTTTATATTTGTTATGTCTCAGATTTGTTTTGTTCAATACGTTTTCTTGAAAAAAATTATTGATGGCGTACCGAAGGCCATTGGTGATGGAGGTTAAGGGCGTCAAAATAGTTATCAAAACAATACAGAAAATATCATAGAATTCTATTGCTAAGTTCGTTAAATTCGAAATTCATTTACAACATTGTGAGTTTAAGTGATGACATTTTTGTATGCAAATATGAATTATGTATTTTGGGGACGAAGGAAACCAACATGCCTTGCGTCCCCCAGGCGCTGAGTACCCTGGATACGCCACTGAAAAGAGTCTTCCTTTGGTTTTGTCATTCTTTATATATAGATCTCTGGGTTAAGTGTTAATTTATTGAAACTGTTTAATGTGGGGAAAAAATAAAGTTATATCGCACTAACCACATAATCTACCAATTATAACACTTGCTAGACTGTGTATTAGCATCACATTAAATTCACAGTATGTACTATGCCTTTTTTCAACTTAACGAATAAGATGTTTTGAATTACTTACCCTTATTCCAGGAGGACACAATGATAACAAAATTATTCGCGTACGAACGAAAACAAAAAAATTGCGAATTTTTTTTTTCTTTAAGAAAAGAAAAAAAAATTGACAAAGCATTATATGATTGCAGTACACGATGGATCCAAGGCTATAGCAAAGAATCTCGGTGTGATTCGCTCAGTGTGTGACGGAATAGTATTTGGAAGGAGGCTTACCTGAGGTGGGGGGGGGGAGTTTATAAATAAGTAAACATGACAACAAAAGCACGTACACATCCATACTAACTTGAAAAATACGAGAAAAATAAAATGTATACAAACATACTTGAAAACATTAACTTACATAACATTTTTATAACAAGAATAAAAATGCACAATGTCTTAATACATAATACATCTTAATACATAATACATCTTAATACATACAGAAGAACACACACAAAAGAAGTTGACATAAATACATAGTAGTTTAGTAGACACAGAAAAGAGAAAGAAAGAGAGATATAAGCAGTATTTGATGCCCTGATAAAAACTAACGTCGCAAATGTTTTTATTTATTATTTTCCCCTCTTGTCTCTTTAACCTGAGCATATATAAACTAGAAATCAATAATCGTATGGCCCATTACAAAAAAAAAGGAAGACACATTATGTTAAATATTGTTCACTTTTATAATATCGTGAAATAATTCAGTATTTTAAAGATTTTTAGTTCTCTAAAACATGGATGCTCTCAGTCGCAAAAAAAAAAATAAAAAAAAAAACTAAAATTCACCTAGCTACCTGGCTCAAATGTCTACGTAATAATAAGGTGTTTGATCCTAATCACTTGGAATTAACATTTAGAAAAATAATGGACTTTAGGGTAGAGAATTATCTAGTTTGATTTTCATATTCCTGTATAATGCTCATGTAGTTTTTCAGAAATAGGGTGTTGGGGGTCAGGGATATCTGATATTGTGTTGATTGTTCTGGAGTAGAGTATACTTGTATCATTTTTCTGTCTTTAGGGGGTTCATTGGTTAGGTAGTATGTCTTTGATATTAAATAATATTTCTATTACTGTTATTATATTTTTAGGTTAATCACTTTTCAATTGTTTATGATTTAATACTTGTGAATTATGGTAACTTACAAATAAAAACATATTAAAAAAAAAAAAAGCCCACAAAAGAGGCAAGATGGCCCATAAAAGAGGCATATAAAGCCCAAAAAAGAGTCAAAGAAAAGAGGCATAAAGCCCAAGGATTCCTATGATGATAAAGCTAAAACTGAATAGCGCAAATTCTGAGGTTTCCTTTAAAAAAAAAAAAAAAAAAAAAAAATTCACCTAGCGGTAAATGATAACTCTCGTATTTTTTGTTGTTGTTGTTTCTAGTCAAACCGTATAACCTCTTATGCTAGACAGCAAAAAAAAAAACAACAAAAACAAAACCTTCCTTTTTAGATTGTAAGGAGAGTATCCATTCAGACCTAACGGTCTATATGGGGCAGATGATGTAAAGGTCATCTGTTTAAAACAAAACCTTCCTTTTTAGATTGTAAGGAGAGTATCCTTTCAGACCTTACGGTCTATATAGGGCAGATGATGTAAAGGTCATCTGTTTCTGTGGCCTACGGTTAACAAGGGTGCCATGTGGCCAGCACAATGATCAACATCATTTACTTTTCCCCAGCTAATATCGGGTACCTTTTGGAGCTGGGTGGACTCAGGAACGGCCTAACGATCTAGAAATTACAAATCTCAGTCTTCACCCTCAACTCCTTAGTTCTGAAACTTAGCAACTGCGCCACCTTTTAGATGGAATATACAGTAAGACGTCCCTTTTAAGAAAGAACCTAAATAAAAACGTCCCTTTTAAGAAAGAACCTAAATAAAAACGTCCCATTTAAGAAATTACCTAAATTAAAACGTCCCAATTAGGAGATACCCCAATAAGTCATCCAATATTACTTCAGTAAAACCTCTCACGCTTATTGTTCATTAGCTCAAGTCTTGAATTTTTGCTTGTTATTTATTTATCAATTCATAAATACTTAAGTTGTTTTCATAAAATACTTAAACTGATTAATAAATCAATAATATTCTTTTTAAATGAAGGTAATTTTATCATTTCATTGATTACGAACATTGCATCTTGAGATCAATAAAATCTAATTTATTGTTGAATTTATATTTATTTTCTTGTTTTAAACGAAAAAAGAAATCCTAGACAGATGGGTGCAAAAGGGCAATTTTCAACACCAATTACTTACTACAGAAGTCTTCAACACTATGGAACAGGTCGAGATCATCTGTGAAACATCCAGGATCTATTTCTTGACATGTGCCATTTCTGCATTGCCATTTCCGTTGAGAACAAAAAACTATACAAAGAAATGTAAATTAAGAACAAGTCAATGTTTTACTGTTAAAATTTATTTTCTGTCTTAAAATTCATAGTTTAATAAAAAAAATTATTTTAATATATGATATGAGCGAAACAACAAAAGCGTGCAACAAGTTCATCAAAATTGAATGAAGCGGAGGCGTGTCGTGGTTGAGTGGGCCTACAAATCGGTTTCGAATCTCGATGAAGACTGGGATTTGGAATTTCATAATTTATTAGGATACCCCTGAGTTAATCCAACTCTAATGGGTGCCTGACATTTCTTTGGGGGAAAGTCGGCTTCGACGTATCTTTTAGTTATCGATAATTTTTTTTTTTAATTTTATTCGAAATTGAAACTATAGGTTGTTAAGTCTCAGCGACATATCGTGGAAAATGGGTAGTGGTGGTGGCTGAGATAAAAAACAAACAAACTTGAACAATGATGACCAAACACATTTAATTTTCTACCTTGAGTTTAATCAAACTTCAACTTAATGACAGTCAATATTATTTGAAAACCTCAGAAACCTTTACATTATAGGCCTTACAGAGGTCTCACATGGCAACTTTACTTTTATCATCCCTCTTTACAGTTATTCTCAGCTGACGATTTCTTCATTGAGTCAAAAAAAACAAAACAACAACAACAAAAGATTGTGCCCAATAATGGGCCTAAACGCTGAACCTCTGACATGACAACCTATGGTCACTTGAGACTAATCAAGCCAATCATTATAGAAAGCATGAGCGCAATCCTGCGATGTCGCTAACTGTGAGGAGACCTACAACTCTTCGCCGACGTCACGACTTGTGGCATGGCAACGAGTTATTGATCACTACTACCCACATGTTGTGACGTCACGACTTGAGGCATGGCAACGAGTTATTGATCTCTACTACCCACAGGTTGTGACGTCACGACTTGAGGCATGGCAACGAGTTATTGATCTCTACTACCCACAGGTTGTGACGTCACGACTTGAGGCATGGCAACGAGTTATTGATCTCTACTACCCACAGGTTGTGACGTCACGACTTGAGGCATGGCAACGAGTTATTGATCTCTACTACCCACAGGTTGTGACGTCACGACTTGAGGCATGGCAACGAGTTATTGATCTCTACTACCCACAGGTTGTGACGTCACGACTTGAGGCATGGCAACGAGTTATTGATCACTACTACCCACAGGTTGTGACGTCGATGGTCCATGTTGTGGACTACAATAACGATTATTTTCGAATGGGGAGGGGGGGGTAAACAAACTTTTACGTTTTTAAAATATAGAATGTATTAATTATTAGGGAGGAAATAATCGCTCTTACAAAGTTTGTGAGGTGTATAAAAGAGGAAAGGTCTTTTTCTTAACCCTTTTAAACATTATTTTGCTTGAAGTTAGTCACTAGGAGAAAAGGGTCAAGTTTCAGGGATCGATAATTGCATATATTTTAAAGGAAACGCATTCAAATAATTAACAAGAGTCAACAAAAAGTCTCTAACCTGACAACAAAAACGATTCAATGGTTTTCAAATTGAAGAAATTATATTGACTATTGAAGTATGTTAATATGTAGAAATATCATGGTGAAGTGACTCGCTTTGCTAAATATTTAGTCTGCTACTTATATGACTATATGGCATTAGTATGAATAAACTGAACAAAGAGTTACTCACTAGAGTTGGTGGCGCCGTCTGTACAGTTGGTGGCTGTGCACCGTTGATTAGCTTTGACAGTACACTGACCATTTTGACATGACCAGGTCCTCACAGAACTTTCAGCTGGGAGAACAAAATTATTTGGTTATACATATTTAAACTAAACTATAATGTTTGAGTGAAACAGGTGCGAACGTACATTCCTTTGTGGCTATCGTTATAACAGCTTGTTATGTATAACGCACACATTGCAAGACACATATCAATATATATAATAATGGTATTAATATATTTTATTACTATTATTTTTTGTTGCTGTTATAAGGAATCAAGAAAATATTAGAATTTCATTGTCACTATTACCATCTTTATCACCAGCATTATTAGTATCATCGTCATCCTGTTGGACTTCCTCTTCATTATCATGGACAAATCAACAAATTTGTTGTCGAGATTGGTATTTTGTTGTCATTATCATCGTCATCACCCTCATCATTATTACAATCCTCATCCCTCTACTTCTTAGCTTCACCATAACAATTTATTTTAAAAGTGTCCGCTTCGTTAAAATCACCAAATCACCATCATTCGTACTCTTTGCGTTTTGAGGATGCACTGTAGATACCCACTACCCTAGTCATCCATCCTTGTTAGTCACATAAGTGTATCAAGAGTCAGGTCGGTCCAATCTTGTATTTTCGTAGGTCATGTTTTTATCGGGCCGGGTGTTTTTTGTGTTGGGTGTGTGTGTGTGTGTGGGGGAAACACAAGTAAATAGCTAAAAAATAGCTAAGAGAAGCTTAGCTAAGTGAATAGCTAAGCGGGAAACGTGGTCAGTTGGCTAAGTACGCTTATTTGGCTTGGCTACCTATGACACCCGACTCGAGCAGAGTTGTGTTTACTGAGCGATAAAGGCAGCACGGAAAAACCTTCTCCCATTGGTCCTAAAACAAGATTGGACCAAAGCGCTTTGAGATTGCTATAAGCATGAAAGTAATGCTATACAAAAGCTATAATTATTATTAACCTAGGTTGATCTAGATTGAACTATTTTTTTTTCTAAATTACTTCAACTAGAGAATAGAGTGATGTGTCAATGGGTAGTAGCGTACAGAGACAAGGGTTTCTTCTTCATAGCTGTATATGTTGGTCGCTAAACATGCCATAAAAAAGGTTTTGTTTGTAAACACCTTTGTCTATTATAGGAATCACAATACAGTTGGCATCAATTATTACTTCAAGGAAAACATTAGCTACATACCGCACTAAGTGAAGGGAGGCGACGTAAAGGAAAGCTATGGACAGCGAATGACCTCAGCTCTTGATCGAAAAATAGCCAAGCAAAAATTTAACTCTCTGTCACCAAAGCCACATTTACCAGCAATGAATGTGGACGTGAATGTCCCTCCAGAAGATGTTGTCATGTATCAGTTTTAGAGCCCCTGTAATATTTGGTTACTAGTGGTCACTTAACTATTGCGTGCGGTCAGCATGAGATTTTTGCTTGGTCAAGTGAACACCTCAGTTGCTCTTAGACTCTCAGAGCGAGAGGAGTGCTATGGATATTTTTTGACAACAGAGTTATGTATTAGTATTGAAGTATTGAAGTTATTATAATTGATTTGAATTCGGGATTTTTTCCTTGGATATGTATAATGTGTGATGGCTGAAGTTGCCAATATCTTTTGTGATTTGTTTCTATATGTAATAAAATCCATGTCTGCTGACCAGAGTGTTTATTAATAATTCTAAATGTTGTCATTGGAGAGTCTAGTATATTAGTGTTCTCACGCACCTGCAAATCTAGTGCGTGTGAGATAATTATTTAGTTAAGAACATTATAGTAATACCAGAAGAGGTATCTACAACACTCAGAGACATTCGCGTCATCACAGATGTCTCTATCGCCATGATGAAATTATAAGGACTGATGGACGCCAACTTATAAAGTCCCTAGACTAGTAAGAATACGTTGTTGGAGTTACGAAATAAATACGATGTGTTGTACCAGGGTCGACGGTTCCATTGCCATTATAATGTCCAAACAGATTTTGTAAATTATTTTTTTATACATAAAATAATAAAAGAAAAACTAACAAATATATGGATTTAAAAATGTAGCCATTGTTTTTGATAAGGGGTCGGAATGTCTTTGTTAAAGGATTATTTTTTTTTACATTTTATTGGAAATTGAAAATATAGTTTAGTTAAGTCTCTGCGACATATCGTGGAAAATGGAAAAGGGGTAGTGGTGATGGCTGAGATTTAAAAAAAAAAGGCTTTAACAATGATGACCATACACGTTTAATTTCCTAATTTGCGTTTAATCAAATTTCAGCTTAAAGACAAAACCTATTTTATGTTTAAATTAACAATTAAATAGTCATTAAAAGTCAAATGTACTCACAGTCACTTGAATCTAAAAGAAATAACAAAGATGATAAACAAATAGCAATGCTGGAAAAGATTCTGCTCGTTCGCCTCATTGCTCTAGTGATAAGTGTATAGACTGATTGGTGTACATACACATCAGTGGCAGTACTTATAGTAGTAGCCAGTTGGCATAGGCGACGAAAACCCAACAGGAAACACTTAGAAGATGAGAAACAGACATGAAGTAAGATGCAATCAGGAAACAATGAAAAGGGAAACAACTCATTGAGGTTTATTTCTGTCCACAAAGATGTTCATGTCTTTTATTGTCAAAAAGGGTTCTAACTATCTGACACGAGCCGACCCGCGGCGTAGCATACGCCGTTATATAGCGACGGGTGAACGCTTTCTGAAAGACACAGTTGTCCAAATGGGGTGGGTTGTTGGGCGACGTAGAGAATTATATATAAAGAGAAGATTACTTGTTCTCCCTCAGCCCCTCTTTTTTTTTCTGAGCCGCACTCTCTGTCACCGGGAGAGTTACGTAGGGTAACTCTAGTCCGACTTGCAGAAATAAAAGAGTTATCTTTCCATGACTTTTTCATCGAGGTTTAGAGAGTCGGCGTTCGTGCTTCTTGTCCCGCATTGTTGGGCGACGTGGAGAATTATATATTTGAAGGCTCTCTTGAGAGATCGGTTCTGTCACACCGAAGCGAATCAATTTCTAACGTTACAGCATTACCTCCCTTACTGGTATAATGATATTTCACTGTTTTTAATCGTGTTTTAATTATAACTGAACGAACGTCTGCAACAATATTGATATTTTGAGCGAGGTAATTTATTTCAAACGACCTTTCTAACGTAATTCTATTGTATTTTCTTGTGTCAGAAAGCTCGAAATTCTCAAAGTGTTATAAGGTAATTCGTTATGTTGACGACTTTTAGGTGACTAAAAACAAAGAGGCTTGCAGCTAGACCTCTTACTTAAACCGACATTTGTTTTTCATTTCTTAGGGGTGCCCACCAATAGAAGTTTGAGAAACACTGTATTTCTGAAGGAGCTGTGCCTGCGTGTCTGTAGGTGGAGAAAGAAATCACACTTTCTCGCATAAAAAACCCAGACTAAAACCTTCCTAGTGCACTAAAAAACTATACATTTCATAGAACTTGATATATTTATAAGAATATCTTAGCTCTCCGTAGTTACAAACATAATTCTACGTTATCGAAGATGAGCACATTTCTCATTTCCTATGGACTCGAAGATGATTGTAAAGTCAAATCCTCGCTTGAAGAGGATCCGCATATGTGGCATGGGTAGGTTTGGTCACTTGCTGATAGGCCTGCTTCGTCTCTCAGCTTTTTGTTGATCCTGCTCTCTTTCACCCTGGGCACTCTTCTTGCTTCAGATCTTGAGACTCCGAGACTCACAGCTTCACGCCATGAGGAGCGATCGAGAGCTAGTGCTTCCCAGCCGAGGATGTCGATATCGCATTCCTTGAAGGAGCTCTTGAGAGTGTCTTTATAGCGCTTGTATTGACCCCCCTGTGAGCACCTTCCTGCATACAGCTCCCCTTACAGAAGTCGTTTGGGAAGGCGATTGTCTGGCATGCGGATTACATGCACCGCCCAACTAAGTTGGGACCTTTTTACTGTCGCATTGATACTGTTCATGTTGGACAGCTTAAGATTTCTGTGTCTGGTATGTGATTGGACCAACGCACCTTATGGATACTCTTTTAAACTACACCCCAATAAACCTAACATCTTATTGCTTAGAGACCAATCTAAGAAGACAAAGTATTGCCTCTGCCACCTATCGAGAGTGGCAAGATCGATGGGAGGCTGAGACTCACAACAAACTCGGGTAGATTGTGGCGGATGTCAGGTGGCGGCCCACATCTAAGGGTCTGACAAGGCGTGGTAGCACGACCATGTCCAGACTTACGATTGGACACATCTACATCACGCATTCCTTTGTGCTGAAGAAAGAGGAGCCCCCACTTTGTGAGTATTGTGACTCTCACCTCACGGTGGATCATATCCTCATTGATTGCCCCAGATACCAGGATGTTAGGGAAATTTTTTTTTGGAGCGCACAACTTAAAAACACTATTCGACAATGTTGACCCAGGGAAGTTACTGGGCTTTGTCCGGGAGGTGGGGTTGACTACTAAGATCTGATTTGTGAAATTGTGACCCTATAATATTTACATAAGATTTTACTAATTATTAAATTTTTACTACCTTTACTATTTTAACTGTGAATAGACCTTTTTTTTTAATGATTTAACTATATGGAATTTAGTTCTTGTAAGGGAGAGTAATCCGACATGGCCTAAATTGTGCCGATGTGCCAAAAACTCTAAAACTAAAAAAAAACTCACCAAAGATTCAAATTTGAATTTATAACCATGTATGAATGTAAAAAAATATTATTTTGTAGAACATGTAATAGAGTGATTATTTTTCACTAAACAAGTAGTGAATGTTAGATTTATAGAATTGTAATTTAATTTACCCAGCTAGACTTGTTATTCCAATGATAAGCATTTAGATCTGACTTAGATGACGATGCGCACAATTATTAAAACATGATTAAACACTTCAATGAATTCAGATAAAACAAAAGACCATATATATATATATAAGTGCTGAGCTGTTTCACATTGATAGCGTACAAAATGGATTTACCAATTCCGATGTTTAGAGGTTAAACAACCACACGCGTTTTAAGGGTTTAAGGGCATGGGCGGGCAGGAACTAAATCGAATGGAAATACCATCATACTACCATGCCGACCTGCAGAATGATGCTTTGCCCAGTTGCCCATATAGCCAGTCCGCCATTGGGTCAGACTTGAGTTTTCTCTGTGTGGCCAACAATCTAGTATATTTCTTTCCTATTATGTACATCAACTGTCAAATTTCTAAGAAAATAGTTAGAGCCATTTTTGAGAACCGTGTCCAGGCTCCATCTGTATTAAGGATCCAGGATCCATTTGTTGTCATGAATGTTTGACCTGAATTATGGAATCTTTAAAACACAACTTTCTGCGAAATAGGTAAACATGAAAGTACTTAACACTAGTAGTACAATCACCCATAATGCAGCATATAACATTGGCGTCTGCTTTTGTTTCCAGAATGTGTTGTATCCTTGTTGAAACAATGGCTTAAGTTCCTTGTTTGTGCAGATGTTTCAATAAGCCCCTATTGCATTATTAAAGACTGGGAGAAAGGGAGGGATGGGTTAGGAATGTTTTCTTTGACTTAACCTTGGAAGCAAAGACTACGACAGGTACAACAGTACTCAAGACGCAAAGGCGCTAACCCTAAAAGTAATAAATAGAACAGAACTATCTACTTAATTCTAGTAAATTAGTTATATATTTAGAAATACCGTAGACAAGATCTTCAAAGAAAAAAAATGGGCCAATTTACCCTCTAAAAGTGGATAGAAACCCAACCAACATATGAACCAACATACTGCATAAGCCAACTATATGGCCACCCGTTACAGTCACAACAGAGGCGTAAGTAGCATATCTGGTGCTCGGTGCACGGCAACTTATTGCCCCCCCCCCTCGTTTTCCAGAAACATCACATAGTACTAGAGGCTTATAAATATGATGTATTTAATAATAAAAATACATTACAAATAGCTATATATATTACCTAAATGAAATATCTACAATACACATACATGACAAATAATCACTACACCTAGCCTCCACTGTTTTAGTACATTCATGTAACGGAGGTGGGGGCGACCAGTTATTCTTGATCCAGACGTTAGTAACTCGTAAAGAATTGGAACACATAGCCCTAGCCCCACCACGTGGAAAGAGACGGTGACCAAGAAAGCTCTGTACCGAAAAAACATGGGCCTTTCCTCTGAAAGAAAAGCATGCCACACGAAAAATGGCCGACTCCTCTACCACCAAAGCGAAAGCCACCTTAACCTTCGATATTGGTGGATGGGAGTGTCTCTCCCAAATAGGGCTTCACAGCCACACGAAAAAGATGAACCATAGTCCTACGACTGAAGGAGGCCAACATAGCTTTTACAAAATACTAGACTGTTTTTAGTTCTAAAAAGAGACACTGATAGTTCTTTATATTTCACACTTAAGTGTAACGGTTATGTTTAAATGAATTAAAAAAAACTAAACCTAGGTACAGTGACAAAATCTATTGTATCGAATATTGATCTTCAATGAGGATAAAAATCTAAGGTAGGCCCACAAATGTTGAAAATCGTTACCTGGAGTATAGTTTGGTACACTACTATGCAATAATTGTTTAAGACGTCATTAAAACGTTGATGTCCGAATGGCTCCTGAGGCATGTTACCCCTCTTGCATCCTCCCCTCACGACAGTCATTAAACTTAACAAGAAGCATTGGTTTTGCCGCAGTTATTGGATTACGTAAAGTGTTTCATCCATTTTTGGTTTATTTACATTAGACACAACGGAAGCGCCTAACAACGCATACACAACGAAAACGTGTATTTTTTTTTTTTTTGAAAGACTGTTTAATTTAATTTACATTGCATGTCTACATATTTAGTGCCTTAATGTCCCGTCGCCAAAACGGCGTCGTCAAAACTACCGGCTTCGCCCTCACTGCACCAAAGAGTCACAGTGACACTTGACCTACACATCCAACAGCACTCTTAGCAGTCTCCTATAGACAATGACAACTATTGGGAAAATTACTTCTTATTTTTAGATTAAAAACATAACAAAAATAATTTTAAAAATTCGTCAAACATTATTGTTAGTATACTCTTAAATACGAGTAGAACTATAGAAACGAAAAGGCCGATTTGCAAAACACACACACAGGCTTTATTCAACCATATAAAAAAAATGAACAGCGACAACTAGCGACAAAAACTTCCTAATCTGCTAAGGGGACTAAACTTCATACGAAATTTTATCACATGTCAACAATTATCTTCTATACCAGTGATCTTCAACGGGGGCGCTAACGCCCCCTGGAGGGCGTTTTCAAAATTTGGGGGGCGCTAAGAGCCAAAGGGGGGGTATGGGGCGCTGGGCACAAAAGTGGCGGTAAGGGGACGAACCATCAGAGGTTGGGCGTTACAATGACTTCATAACTAATATAGAAAAAGAACAGATCTATTCACTATTCACTATTCACCTTGTGAGTTATGATACACAAGAAAAGTTTAGCACGCAAAATCATTTCTATTTAAATCTTATTATAAAATTGTAAATAAAATACAAACCCATGCCGAAAATAATCTCATCTTTTAACAGTTTTGTGAAACAAATGATGACAAAAATGTTAGGCCCTAGTTGTTCGCTGGATTTCAAAAGGAGTTTGTTATTGCTCGTTTTGTTAAGCTCTTCTTAAATACAATTCGGATTTTTAAATTTTTTTTTTTTTGAGAAACAGGAAGATTCAACGGTTGGCGATGAAGCAGGTTAAAAAAATGTTTTACATGGTAGGCATCTAACGCAAATGAGAAACGAACCTCCAGCTTTTGTGATAGCACTTCAACTGTCTCTCTCAGAGGCCATCTGCTGCCAGAGAATGCTGCCAGGTACTTTCCTCTATGCCAGTGTTGGTGAAATGGCGCCTGAGTGGATGTTTATAAATCTTTACAGCGCTTACGGGGGGGGGGCACCTCTGTAACTCTGTCTTACTCTAAGCTCGTCAAAGGAGATTGCGTTTGGCATGTGGTCATCTCCCATGCGGGGTAAGTGTTATTGACAGCATCAGAATTAATAAATAGATGACATTTTGTTGATATTCACCTTCTCACGCTTCTTTATAAGTGTTTTTCTTCGAATGGGGCGCTGGCGAAATTTTTAAAAAGAAAAAAAATACGAAACGGGGCGGTAGGTCAAAAAAAGGTTGCAGACCACTGTTCTTATACTATAAAGTAAAATGTAAGGCCTATGTATGTATGTATGTGCCGAATAGAAATCAAGACTGTTTGACCAATCTTGATAAAACTTGGCATAAATGTTCCTTTGGTACTAACTTAGACCGTAGTGTATGTATTGTAGCCCTCAAACAAACTTAAGGCCCTCAAAAAAAGGTTGACCAGCTCTATGAAAGCATTATAACTTCATCGATCTAGGCCATGTTTACCATGTTTACATGAGAAAAGATCGAAAGGATCTAGATCTAATTTTAAGAACTACAATTTGCGCAGATAGTTTTTTAGTTTGACACTTGAAAATACAAAATATAGTCCATTGATTTCATTATTTAATAAAATTAACCTTCAAATGTGTGTTTCAAAAGCATTTTTTTACATAAATTCGTTCCTTATAACTGCGAATTTAGAATTCCTGACGTACATTATATCATTTGACAATACCGTACTGTTACAAATCGTTTTATTCCTAGGTCTAAAACTCTAATTCACTCTAAGATGATATAACTTCTCTTCGCAAAGATAGTTTTATACTTTAACACATGAACATACTATTTATAGTTCATTCATTTCATATTTTAATCAAATTAACATTCAATTTTTTTTTTAAAGCATTTTTCATACATTCGTTTGCTAAAGCTACGAAGCCGTGTTGAGATATATTCTAATAGTTTCATTAATTAATCGCGTACATCTAATAAAAAAGGTCACGCATGTGCAGAGCGAAGCCTTCCCGCACGCGCAGAATGAACAGTTTTCAAGCCAATATTTAATTCTAGTTTAGAGTAGATCTAGATCTTTGTCTAACTCAAGATCTACTTTATACTTTAAAACACAAGCATACAAAATTAAGTCTATTGATTTCAAATTTTAATCAAATAGATCTATATGTAGGCCTACAAGCAAATGTTTTTATTTCAAAAAATGGATTTAAGTCGATTAGCTATTTTGATAGCTCTATTCATACTATTTTTACATTTACGCATTCCGCATGTGCTCTACTTATAGCACTGTTATTTCGTTTGTTTCCAAAACACTCCCAATGACTATATCGACAGTGATACGCGGATTAAGACCCGCGGGCCGTGGGTAATATATGTCAAGTATACTATAAAGTAGAAAGTAAGGTGTATGAATGTGTATGTTTGTATGTTACGAATAGAAATCAAAACCGTTTGAGCAATCTTGATAATCTTGATAAATGTTCCTTTGGTACTAACTGGGACCGTAGTATATGTATTGTAGCCCTAAAACAAACATAAGACCCTCAAAATAAAAGTTGACCAACTCTATTAAAGTATTATAAGTTTATCGATCTAGGCACTTTGACATAAATTCTATCCTGAGATCTGCAAATTTAGACTTCCTGGCGTACATTCATTCATTAGACATTACCCGAAATGTTAGACATCTCTCTATTCCTAGGTCTAAAACTCTAAGTCAACTCTAAGATGATAGAACTTCTCTTCGTAAAGATAGTTTTATACTTTAACACAGGAACATACTAAGCTTAGTCGATTCATTTCATATGTTAATCAAATTAACATTCACGCACACACAGAGACGAACTCTATCCTAGTCTAGATCTAGATCTATCTCTAACTCAAGATCTAGATCTAATTCAAAGATGTTAGATCTACTTAATACATTAACACATGAACATACAGAATTAAGTCTATTCATTTTAAATTTTAATCAAATATATGTAGGCCTACAAGCAAATGTTTTTCATGGATTTAAGTCGATTAGCTATTTTTAAAGCCTTATTCATACTATTTTTACATTCACGCATTCCGAATTCGCTTTGTTTATAAAATTATTATTTCGTTTAATTGTTTACAAAGCACTCTCAGTGACTATATCGAAAGTGATAGGCAAATTAAGTCCCGCGGGCAACATATGGCTAGTTTAACATAAAACAAAGATAGCAACAGGCAGTATTATTCATAAGTTATAAATGTAGAATAATTTTATACTTTTTACATATAACATTTGAAGTCAGAAATAAAAACTGTTGTGATTTTTTTTGAACAACTGAAGTGTTCCTTCTCATTTCCTTCTAACCCATATCTCAATTGAAGGAGAGTTCACTGTTTACTACGGATAGTGTAACTTGAACAACGCCTTTACGCCTTAATTTGAACCCCGAGCATTGAGTGGATTCTGAGATGTCTTATTAAAAAAAGTCCCCCTTTCAGACCTTACGATCTATGGGGCAGATGATATAAATCCATCTGTTTCTGTGGTCCACGGTTAACTAGGGTGTCATGTGGCTTTCACTTCTCCCCAACTAAAGTAAGGTACCCATTAGAAATAAGTGGACTCAGAGGCGCCCTAAAGATCCCGAAGGTAAAATAAATTCCAGTCTTTACCAGGATTCGAACCCGGGACTCCGACCTGGGGTCCTGGGTTCGAATCTCGGTGAAAACTGGGATTCATAAGTTATATTATGTAAAACACTTGAGATCTACTTCGTGTTTTTTTTTTTTTAATAGGCACAAACAGCAGCTATTTTTAAACCAACTCGTTTTAATATTAGCTTCAAGGAAATATATCACACGAGGTTATCTAATGAGACACTCGACAGCTCTTTAACCAATGTCCCCATTTTGTCATGTCACTGGCATATCCAGGTAAGGTAATAAAGTAACGACCCGACATCAGGACGCGGCAGCCTGAGTTTCATCTTTAACTTTCACTCTTGTGGCCTAACTTGGTTCAGGACCCATAACTCTAGCATGTAGTTCATAAATCTAGGCTGTTGAAGGACTGGATTTGCATTTTAATTTAAACTTTTTTTTCTCTCTTTTTTTCTCTGTATTTTCTTACTGTTACATATTCTAGCCTTTGAGGGAATGTAGAGTAATGAGACTTTGTCGTACACAATTTTTAGTTAGTAACGGCTATTAATTTTAAAATGTTACTATACTACTATAGTCATCTAGTAAATGTATATATCCCGAAAACACTTTATATATTTATTAGAATAGCCTTACTATTCTCAGTCATAAACTGCATCCCGCATGCAACTTTATCTGACATTCTTTATGGGCAGTGACAAAATTATCGATTGAAATGTAAGATCTATTAATTAGTTCGACTCTTTATTGGAATTAATAGTTATCAATATCTTCAAAATTGCTACATACATGTTGACATGTCATTTTAACAATAATTAGGACAATGTGGTTCAATATTACAATAATTATTACAATATTAGTAATATAAAATACTACAATAGAACAATAATTGTATACAAAGTCAAAAAAAGTACAAGCCATTGAAAAAAAAATATTAAAAAAAAACAAAGCTTATTTATGGGAAAGAACGACTAGTAACTACCATGTACTGAAAATTACAGGATTTAGCTCCCCTTCTTCTATATTAACTATAATTTTTTATTAATACTTAAGTATAAATTAATTGCTTAATTGTTTATTGATCCATACATTTCAATTTGATATGAGAATGGGAAATGGGAGCAGTAAAAAGTCAAAACGTAAAGAAGAGGAGATTAAATCCATATTTACATACATATCTCTCATTAAGTAGAATTTATTTACCTTATTTCGCTAAAAAAAAAATCACTAATAATAAAATGTTTTACTACTACTAATATGTTAGTGAAATCATTTTTTTCCCCAATATAAACATTTTTATATGATGCTAAACAAGTAAAAATAACCAAAATTGCTACATACAGAATTTAAAAGATGAAATGTGTAATGAAGAGTCGATCACTCCATGGATTTTAAAAAGTTGTCATTGTTATAAAAATGAGTCAAATAGTGTGAAAGCAATAGTGTGTGTGTTTGGGGGGGGGGGAGCGGTCAAAATACAATATAATTGAATTGAGAACCCAAAGAAAAGTCAAAGTGTATGTAGGACTAACTTTTTTGGTTGTTAGCGGGGAAAAGGGGGGGGGGGGTAGCGAGTGATATACTATTATTCACGGACCCAAAGATGTTTTCGTGTGTTTCGGGGCGCGTTGTGAAGCGGGTATTTCCTAATCAAGTCAAATGTCAATGTCGGACAAAATACAATGCGTAATTTAAAAAAAAAAGTCAAATGTCAATGTCGGACAAAATACAATGTGTAATTTAAAAAAAAAGTTGGGATTCCAGAGAGAGAGAGAGAGAGAGAGAAATAGAGAGAGAGAAAAAGAAATTCGACCGTTAAATCTCAGTGTAACTGATACAAGATAAAAAGTTTGTTAGAGGATAGTTAAAATTGGTTTCTTTAGCAACATTTCAAAAGAATAGGAGGGGATATTACGTTATTGAAATAATATAAAGCCTGGTAAATAATCAACGGGCGTGGCAGATGTGTACTGCTGATAGTATATATTCCAAAATTTGATGTATTTTTATGAAAAAAATGCTTGCATAATTATTTTTTAATACCGATCTCAAGCTTTCAACAAAATTTAAAGAAAAGGATTTGCTGAAAATATAATAAAATAAGTGAATGATATATTTCTATACTTTGATATCTCAGCGTGACAGACATCCTGACAGACGAACCGAAGGCTGTTCAGACATACGAGTCTCATCACGTAACAAGATTTAACACTAGTTGTAAAGCAATTAGCGCTGACAGGCGAGGACGATGGAAAGAGAAATAATATTACCCCCCCCCCCCGCACACACCGGCGGACAATTGCATTGTCATCCTTGGGCTTAGCTAATATTTAGTTCACAAGCTGACTATACGGTGTATCATGATATTTTGCACTTTCCACTTATAAACAGACTCGAGAACAATCCTTTCTCATGACACTTGTGATCTCAGAGAAGTCGTTCCTTTTGGGTGGAACAATTAGAAAAGACTGTCTTTGAAATTGAAGGAGACAAGAGAGGTGCCACTTATGCAAAGTTATAGGCAATGCTGGGTTCCGTTCCTGTTCATTTCAAAGACTTTGTTGTTACTTTGTAGCCAACCATTGAAAGAGTAGATATCTTAAGGTACAAACTATAAAAAGACACGGATTCTAGTTGTTTCTCATATGGTCAGACAACAGGACATATCTGATTTTATTTCCCACTTCTGTTCAGCAAACTTAATATACAAGTGAAAAGGTAAAATAAGAATTAATAACATATTATAAATAATAAAATTAATGTCTAAATATAAAGTAAATGATTTGGTCGCAATGGCGTAGTGATGAATTGAGGGGTTTCTTAACCAACGGTCCAGATTGAAACTTTAATTTTGTTTTGTCTCTCTGTCTCTCTATCTGTCTATCTATCTCTCTGTCTCTCTGTCTCTCTGTCTGTCTATCTGTCTATCTGTCTATCTGTCTCTCTGTCTATCTGTCTATCTATTATATATATTATATCCAGACTAAAAACCGGAAATAAATTCTTATCAACGATTGATCGATTAACAGACCTATACATGAGATAACACTGCCTAAATATGTGAACATTTCTATTTGTTCAAGTTCTGTAGGACCAATTTTGATGGGGGCTCTGGGCAACCTGCATCCAATATGCATAACTTTGAGGGCGTCTTTATCCGCTATCTCGTGTATAAATTCCATTATTATTATTATTACGCCATGGGAACCCGAATGCAGACTGTTTAATGTGTTTTTATGACATCGTCGATGGCTAAAAGAAAGACAAATGGGGATAAGATAGACTCTAATCTTGTATCAGTCTCAGTGATAAAGAATTTTATCGTCTATTGTGACACAACAGCTTGATTGGATTTAGACATGTTGCTGAATCTAGACAAATAGTTGCGAGATGCCTTATTCTCTTGGTATTTTCCAAGAGTGATTCCGATGGACGCTATGAAAAACTTTTTTTTAAATCTACATAACTGATCAACATTTATTGTTGGTACTCCTGGCTCTGCTTGATGTTTCGCAGGACGTAAACCTGTTCAGTGCTTGATTTGTCTTTTCGGAAGCAGCTGAGAAACACTGGTATAATTTAAAATCTTTTCCATAAGAAGCTAATAAAAAAATAATATGTTAACTCAATGTTTCTCAATTCAGTAATTGTACATTTTTAATCTTTGTAATAACTATTGATAAAGTGATAAAAACATTTATTTTATAAAACAGAATCAAAAACCATTTTTCGGGTGTAACAAAAAATTAATTAGCTTACAGTATTATTGTTTAAAAAAAACCAATAATGTTTTGTTTTTTTAGGGAGATAATTTTTGTCCTGGGAGGGGGGGGGGTTGACACCTTGAGCTTACCGCACCGAGTGACACCGACCCTAGTGACGCCACCGGATGCACATTGGCTTTGGTTTCGACTTGAGACGGGGCAGAATGCGAAGTTACTTAGCAAGCCAATTCTGGAGCGGCAGAGTTTGCCACAGTTCATGCATGTACTTGTATCTGTCTTAGGGTAGCTGAGAGGGAAGCTTTCTTTTTCTTTCTCTTCATTCTATCTATCTATCTATCTATCTATCTATCTATCTATCTATCTATCTATCTATCTATCTATCTATCTATCTATCTATCTATCTATCTATCTATCTATCTATCTATCTCTATATATCTGTCTATCTATCTATCTATCTATCTATCTATCTATCTATCTATCTATCTATCTATCTATCTATCTATCTATCTATCTATCTATCTATCTATCTATCTATCTATCTATCTATCTATCTATCTATCTATCTATCTATCTATCTATCTATCTCTATATATCTGTCTATCTATCTATCTATCTATCTATCTATCTCTATATATATGTCTGTCTGTCTATCTGTCTATCTGTCTATCTATCTATCTATCTATCTATCTATCTATCTATCTATCTCTATATATATGTCTATCTGTCTATCTGTCTATCTGTCTATCTGTCTATCTATCTATCTATCTATCTATCTATCTATCTATCTCTATAATATTATATATACATAATTTATATCTATATATCTATATATAATATCATATATACATAATATACATAATATACATACTTTTATTTATTTTATCGGCAGATGTTTCAAAACTAAACTTTCATTATATACGTTAAGACATCTGATTATAATATTAGTCTTTTGATTTTGTATATGTATTGATGAAGAAAAAAAAAGATCAGAGCAGCATCTAAGAGTTTATGAATTTAATGATTATCTTTTTC
Source organism: Biomphalaria glabrata (assembly GCF_947242115.1). Lineage (NCBI taxonomy): Eukaryota > Metazoa > Mollusca > Gastropoda > Planorbidae > Biomphalaria > Biomphalaria glabrata. The sequence goes on along the minus strand of NC_074718.1, from coordinate 37,960,117 downwards.
TGTTGCATGTAGACAGTTTTACCCACTCAATATTTCGGCATTTTTTAATCTATCAACTTTGACTACTTAGAAGAAACTAAAGAATTTAAAATTAGCTGATGTATACTACTATATATATATATATATATATATATATATATATATATATATAACTGTATAATTGAATTTGAGGTATATATATATGTGTATGTATGTATGTATGTATGCCTCGCTTAGAAATCAAAACCTTTTGACCATTATTAATAAAACTTGGCATAAATTTCCCTAAGGTAATTGCAAAGACCGTATTTTATGTTTAAAGTCCCTCTCACAACCGGAGGGCCCTAAAATTTAAACAATCTAAATCTATATTATAAAACGAAACATTTTAACTAATCGTCTAAACACGTTTTCCCAGTATTTTATATTAGTCTAGCCAGATATTATACGCGGGTCTCAACTTGCGTATCACTTGGACCGTTGGGGCACCAAGCAAGACTTGTCGACCGTCTTTCTCCATTCGTCCATTTCTTTTGCCTTGTTTAGAATCTCTCAATGGCAGGCCCGTCCATTCTTTAATGTTGCCCTCCCATCGCTTTTTCTGTCTGCCTCTTCTTCTTTCCTGGCACTGTTCCCTGAAGGAAGGTCTTTGCGAGCCCCGTAGATCTTGTAATATGGCCATAGGTTTTAAGCTTTCGTCTTTTTACAATAGTTAGCAGTTCATCATGTGCTCCGATCGCTGCAGTAACCCTGTCTCTGATTTCTTGGTTTGGGATGCGGTCTTTGAATGTGATGCCTAGGATCCTTCTGTAGCATCTCAATTCCATTGCTAGGATCCTCCTCTCTAGCTCTGCATTCAACGTCCACGACTTGCAAGCTTATAAAAATGTGGCCATGACCAGGGAGCGCATCAGTCTGATTTTGGTGCCGAGGGCTAAGCCCTTGTCTTTCCATATTATTTTAAGTTTTGAAAGGGCTGCTGTGGACTGTGCTATTCGGGCCAATAGTTCGGGTTTGGTTCCCTCATCTGAGACAATAGCTCCGAGGTATTTGAAGCTTCTAAAACTATTTAACTTTTCAACTCCAATGCTGATGCCTCTTTTAAAGCTCTGATGGCTATTGGTCATAATTTGTTTTTTGTCGGCATTTATTCGCATGCCATATGCTGCGGAAGTCTTGTCAATGCGCATCACAAGGTCAGCTAGTTCTTCTTCTGTCCCTGTTAGGTCGTTAATGTCATCTGCGAAGCGCAAGTTAGTAATTCTTCTTTCTCCAATGCTTACAAGACCTTCATAGCCCTCGAGGGCATCTTCCATTATCCTTTCAAGGAAGATATTGAAGAGTGTTGGTAAAAGTAGGCAGCCTTGTCTTACTCCAACTGTGGTTTTGAACCAGTCCCCAATATTATTGTTGAAGTACACCGCACTGGTGGCATCCTTGTAGAGGTTCTGGATAACTTTAATTATGTTTTTATTAATTTTGTACTTTTCCATTGTCGCCCAGAGTGCCCCGTGCCATACTCTACAATTGCATGGACTTAATTAAAAAGTACTCGTTTTTTTTCATTACGAAGACTTTTGGTCTTCCTTTCTAAACTTTCAATATAAAAGATGAGTTGGTGTAAGTAAAGTCAGGTTGGGACCTAAACTGAAAAGTGATACCCACGTTCTCATCCATCTTGTTCTAGGGTACGATTTAATAAATATTTAAACATTTTTTTTAAACCGAAGTGACAACTTTTTTGTGTTCTTCTAAATTCTAAAAACGACCACGTCGTCCAACGGCGTCTCCAAAATGCGGAGTACCGTAAATAAACTGGTGGCGCGAGGGCTCAGTGGTTGAACGCTTCGCTTTTGAAACTGTTGTCCTGTGTTCAAGTGTCAATGAAGGGATTTTGAATTTCGGAATTTTTAGGTCCACCCAACTCTAGTAGTTATCTGGTTTTAGTTGAAGAAAGAAAAGGCACTTGGTGGTAGTGCTGGCCACATGATACTCTGCTCGTTGACCATTGGCCATAGAAACAGATGACCTTAACATCATGTGCCCCACAGATCGCAAGGTCTGAAAAGAGGGACTCTTAACTTGTTACTTTAACATACCTAAACTAAAGCCCGCAAGCCGAAGGTTATACCCGGGTATTATTTGAATTAATATAGAGGACGTGCCCATATCTTGAAATTCTATCCAAGATATAAGCTTGTGTGAAAAGATCCAAGATATAAGCTTGTGTGAAAAGATCCAAGATATAAGCTTCTGTGAAAAGATCCAAGATAGGTAGTTGATATATGTTGTACGAACTGAAAGGTACAAATATAATTACTTTGAAATACTGCACTTATCTTTAATGTTATGATGCAAACATATTTTAATATTAATTTTAGAACTGTCTTGTAAAATATCGACAAGAAAAACGATCAAGGACTGACGATCTTTAATGTTTTGATAAATAAATTTCATACTTACATTTTTCGTTATAAAATATCTTTAAATTAATTATTATTTCCATTTTTCTTCATTTTTTCTCTAGACAGTAATGAGGTTATTCTTATTTTTCTGTGTCAGTGTGACACTAATAAAAACCGCAAACCTCTTATGTACCAATTCAAGTTGGGTGCACAGCTTCGATTCCGCTGGACAATCTGTATGCAGAGAATCTAAATACTATATCAACGGCTTCGACAGAAACACATACATGGACGACGACAAGCTGTATCTTTTAGAAGGCGTACAGTGCTGCAGTGCCCCACACCAATGGTCAGACAGCGAGATTCAAGTTAACTACGCTGACTGGACAAATATATTTGATAGATTTGACGAATGGGCTTATTGCCCGGCAGGTTTCTTTCTTCATGGTTTGTATCGATCATTGTCTATAAGCGAAGGCTATTTAGGCCACATTGAAGATGCAAGGTGCACAAAGCCAGCGAATCACCCTTTCTATTATGGTGAATGCTACGTTCAAAACATTAACTTTATTACGAAAGGTTTATATTCTTGCAAGGAAGGTTACTATATAACCGGTCTGCACAAAGGCAACTGCAAGAACTTGCATTGCTTAGATAGTCTCCAATGTTGTAAGATGGCAGACAAACCAATGGTAATTGATGATATACATAAACTGAAGACAAACATTATGGACACAACGTTGTGGAACTTGGCCAATCTGGCGCATCTACTTGGCTACGGCTGGTGTTTGGGTACTAAAGGTAGCAATGTAGGAGAAGATTTTTACAGAAGCGGAGATTCCTGGGTGGCTGATTCGAGGCTTTTTTGGCCTTTAACGAAGTGTGAAGGTGACAAATGTAATGAAAGACTTGCCATTGATTATATTGATTGGAATTTAGCTGTCAAGGAAACCAAATACGGGCAAAGTGTTGTTGATGAATTGAAACCAGATGCTGTACATACTGGTGTAGAGTTCAACCATCTGAATGAAAGCTCATCCAAACTATTTGAATATTCAAAGACAGTAACGGAAACAATAGAGCATTCAACGACCAGCAGCTGGAAGAATAGTCACGAAGTTTCAGTTTCGCTAAACTTTAACTTGTTTAATATTTTACAAACGTCGCTGTCTTATAAAACAACTTTTGAAAATTCGAGATCAACAACAGACAACAATAGCCAAATGAAGTCGGATACACTTAAGATATCTACAACCCAAACCATTCCTCCACGTTCAGCAGCAAAGTTTACGGTTTTGGTTGGTAAAACCAGAACAACTATTCCCTACACGGCTGTCATCATTGCAAGGTTCAATGTAAAATTTAGAGGATTCCTGAGATGGGGAAAAGGATTTGGTAGCGCAACAACTAATTATCATCATCAACATAAAGGAAGCGGAGATAGGCCGACAGTACCATACACTTTTGGAGATAAGTCTGAAGCTTTCTACACAGCTCTTAAACGAGAAAGCGAAACTCAAGCTATGCCTTGGTTGTGGAACGAGATGATAAAGAACTACCCTTCAGCACGTCAACTCATCAACAGACTCACAAATGAGACGCAATATGAATTTACACTGAATGGAAAACTGGAGCATGTTGCGGGAACAAAGATTGATGTCATCTGGGAGAATGCGAGATTGAGTCGGCGATCAATCCGTGACAAAATTAAATCCAGCACACCTCAGTTCGATAACAGTACGTTCTTCGCTACAGTAGGTCCCAATGACAAGCCTGTAGATGTCAAGTACCCTGAAGTTGTCTTGGTTAATTCAGAGCCATTTCAATTAGAAAGTATCCCAGTTGATCCCAACTCCATTTGAGCCATTTTATAGACAGCGGTCTATTGATTTTTTGTTTTCATAAACTTTGCTTTACATGTCAGCGTTTGTGCTTATTTTAAACTAATTGTAATATAGCGATCTCTAAACATTTAATTACAGTAAAAATTTGTCGTAACAGTTACTCAATCTTGAATACTAAATAAAAAGTATTTTTTAAATACTGTTTTTATTACTTTTATTATTATTATGCTTCTTTGCTTTTTGAAGATAAAAACAACATTGCTAATGAAAGAAACAATATTAACTACTCTTAATTTAAGATACATAACTAGTGGAAATCAAACTTAGTTTGATTTTGTGTATAGAAATCTAGAATCCAATAGAATGGACCTCATTCACCAATCGTAAACAAACAACATTTAGCCACGTAGATCTCTATCTCTTCTTTACAAATTACGCAATCCATAAAGGATTTCACTTGATACGTTTTTTTTTCATTGTTTTATCAATATTATCACGTGACTTATTGTTCCTTGTTTACGATTGGTGAATGACGTCCATTGCTAGGATTAGAGAGAAATTAGACTAATGAAGGAGCGACACACGACAACATGTTTCCATATTCTAAAAAAAAAAAACCACAAAAAACAAAGCATTCTACAAATGAAATGTTGAAAGTCTTATTTACATTTTGGTGTTCTGAGTGTTCGACCACTTGTGAAGACTCGCATAAAATTGATGTCTTCTTTATTTCATGACAGCTTCTGTTTTTGGCAACCGCTATAAGGAACTGTTAAATGTGATGTCAAGACTAGACTACAAACTGGGCAGACGTTACTCCTCCGACAACTAGTAGTCTACATCTATAACTAGATCTATCGAAGATATGTTTTATTAGGCCCTTGAGTAAACTTTATAAGATGAATATGAAATAGAATATTTTGTAAAAAGCCCCCCCCCCCAAAAAAAAAAAAAAAAAAAGCTCTATTGAATGAATAAGTATTAAGTCTAGATAGTTTGTGATTAAGGAAACCATATTTAACTCTTTCTCTTCTAACTGACGATGTGGTAAATAATTACGGAGAGAAAGAGTTAAGTAGTCCGCTGGACTCAATATCTAAGCCACACGTGAAGGCCAGAGGCTATTTGAGACGGTGGACCTTTTTTCACTAACAGGAAAAGGGGCTAATGCGAGTAATTTTCAACTTAATCAGTAAGCTTCGTGCAGGAGGGACTCGTTAGCCATGGCTGGCTACCCATTTAGGGAAAGGAAAACTCTTAATGCAAACCTCTGCTGCCTTGCGCGCTACACCCAAACATGGAAAAAGCTTCCGAAGTCATCCCTGAGGAAAACTCAGTAGCCGGAGACCCTTAGGCAGTTTACAGCACTTACTGCTACACCCTGGTAAAGCCTGTGAAGACGATTGTCCCAAACTGTATTGGCACTTGTCGTTCCTTTGGATACTGCTGTGTGGGCGACATCGTTCTGACCATTACCACTGCCCAGGCATTCATCTCAATTTCATGAGATGATACATAGCCCCTTAGCGTCTAAAGAAGGCCATACCATACCATATAAGTAGTCAGCCGTAACTTAATTATTGGTAATATAAAATATTCAGCGCTTATAGTAAAGAAAATAAAAAGGTTATTTCACAGTTATTATTATGCTTGTTTATTGTATTTTCAATACTGTCGTTCCTCCCTGCAGCAGTAAATTTGTGTCATTCTTGCCAAACACGAAGACGAAGTGACGTCGATCTAGCCATAATAAACCTACATGCTCTACTGCCGCAAATGTCTCTTACACCCATCACTTCTTTATTTCATTTTTTTGAAACTTTTTTTTTTTTTCAAACTAGGAGAAAAAGTGCAATGTAAACTTATGGAGTCTGAGCCTATGAAGCTTAGAAATGACGGTAAACACTTGACGCTCTGGGCTCTGTCTCGAATCTCTTTGGGAAATATATGCCATTATGTAAAAATAAAATATTGTTGTAACTTCGCTACCCCGCCGACACCGATGGTGCGCATCAGAGCTCCGTTCAATACGAGTAGGTGAAGACATGTTGATTCTACAGAAAGGACTGTTGTAGATCCGGCTGAAGGGATCTGCAGGTTTTGGGAGTCTGAACTGTCTTGGGCTAAGTGTCGTCATGCGTGATATTAGTGAACAGTTTGGAGGACCTGGAGCATCATAATAATAATAATAATAATCTTTATTATCCGTAAGGAAATTTTTCTTACAATTTGTGCATTACACCAAACAAAAAACATTATAACTATAAGAAACCAAAGTGTACATTCACACCAGACTCACTCATAATTTACATGTGACAAAGTTTATACCAGATTGTTCTTATTTAATGATTTGATTGCCAGGGGAACAAAAGAGTGTTTGTGTCTGTTTGTCTTTGCTATCGGTGTCTTGTATCTCTTTTGTGATGGTAAAATCACAAAATCCTGACACAAAGGGTGATTCTTTATTTCGAGGATCTTGTTAGCTTTTTTATAGATGTTTGTCTCAAACAACTGCCCAAATGGGGTTTGTTTTTTGCCAATGATTTTGCCAGCAGCATTTAGGATTCTATTAAGTTTATTTTTATTTTTAATGCTCAGATTGCCATACCAGGCAGTGATATTGAAACTTAAAATATTGCAGATGTGAGCGTGATAAAACATAGCCAAGGCCTTTTCGCTAACATTAAACGAGGACAGTTTTCTTAGTAGTCGTAATCTTTGCTGCCCTTTTTTGCTGATATAATCAGTATTTGCAGTAAAATTTAGTTTATTGTCTAGGATAGTACCAAGGTATTTAAAGGTTTGCACAATTTCAATAGTCTCTCCAGCTACAGAAACAATATCATTTTCCTTCTTGTCCCTACGAAAATCGATTATCATTTCTTTGGTTTTTTTTACATTTAATAATAAAAAATTATCTTTACAGTATTCCTCAATGTGTTCTAATTCTTTGAAATACTCATTTACGTCTGAGCTCTCTGAGAGCAGGGCAAGAAGAGCCGCATCATCAGCGAATTTTGTGAAGGAGCAACAAGAACTATCGGATTGAAAATCATTGGTGTACAAAATGAACCACAATGGCGATGTCACAGCCCCCTGGGGCGCCCCTGTGTTAACTATGCGTTCATTAGATATAACATTGTTTACCCTAACCCTCTGAGCTCTCTGGGTCGAAAATTCATTAGCCCATAGTATTATGTATGGACTAATCTGCAACGCTTTCATCTTTTCAATGAGTAAATGAAGATGTGTCGGTGGTCTGTTCTAGTGTTGAGTACGACTTGAAGAACTTAAACAATTACTCCCTGTGACTTGATAACGGAACACCATGTCTAACTATTTGTTTGTAGTAAAAAAAAAAGTATTAAAGTCCCCTTTCAGACCCTGTTTGTAGCTGTAACTAAATACATCGTCTATTATTAAATCCTTCCTTTCGTTTAGTGCTTGCCTTAGATTAATTACAATATTTAAAAAATACTTAAATAATAAATAACATGAATTGCATGAATAGAAATATTTTTCAAAATATACCCAGCAGGGTTTGAAGCCAAAATCCACCTCTTCAAAATAAAAAACAAGCAATTTACACGCACAAAATTATATGAGCGCAGCCAAGAAAGGTTTGAGTTTAACCCCTCCCGCCTTCCTCCAGAGGGCTTTAAGTTTTAAAAACCCTCCAGATGGTTTTGAATTTAAAATGCCCCTACAGATAGTTTTGAGGTTACCCCCCCCCCCATCAATAATATTTTCAAGCATATTACGTTCACCAAATTCTATGAGCGTAGCTAAAAGGTTTTTAAGTTTGTTTTTAGTTTAAACTCCTACCAACAGATGGTTTTGACGATAAAACTTTCCCTTTTGATACAATTCTAAAGCAAACTACAGTCTCCTAATTCCAAGATCATGGCCAAGAGAGGTTACACATTTCTACCAGTCGCTGGGCTCCATTAATAAAGTGCGTGGAATAGCATAGAAGTCATCTGCCGAAATTGAAAAAAAGACTACTTGTCGCGCAACAAAATGGCTGAGACGGATTTTTAGGAGTCAGTTATAGAGATCGGGTCTCAATCAAGGAAATGCTATGCCGTACTGGGAGTCGACCACTTAGTAAGTTGTGACAGAGCGTCGCATGAGGTTTGCAGGACATCTTCTCTGACAAAATGAATTACGCATACTAAGAGTTGCAATGACTTAGAGGCCATTAAGAGAAAAGCGGAAACTGGCAAATCCTAGTACAACTGTGCGCCACACTTTCATGGAGGACCTCAGAGCAGTGGACACTAGGTGAAAGATTTTAGTGGAGACAGCTTGCTGCCCAATGCGTCGAAAGGCGCGGTAGGATCTAAGTCCTAAGTTAGCAAGGATTGCATATTGGGTTTTTGAAAATAAAAATTTAATAGCAGGGTAATGGACAGTAGATGCCTCAGAATAATCATTCTTTTTGTTTTAATTACCTGAAATGGTGCCTGGCGGTGGGGAGAACTTACAGCGCTCCCCCCCCCCTAGACACCCTTGCAAGGACGGGGTGTTTACAGCTTAATCACTCACTCCAGGGAAAAAAACAGCTATTCTAGGTTAGAATAAACGTCTTCCGAAAGAATGAAGGGTCAGAATAAAATAAAGATTAATTATACTAACATACACACACACACACACACACTAATATATATATATTTGTGGCGTGGGGAATTCCAACCCTAACCCCCGTAACGAAAAAAATCCTGGCTACTCCTATGCAGAGGACCGCAGAACAATTCCTAGTGATATTCCAAACTGTTACTAAGAATCAAGTGAGATTGACAATTATACTTAAAACAGGATGAAGTTTAAATACATTAACATATAATTATGCTATTAATTGTCGTGCTGTTTTGTCCTTCAGTTAAGATATATTTGCCATTGAGAAATTCTTTCTCGTAGTTTAGGTAACAAAGTATGTATGTAACATCAACAATGTATATCTTATTTTTTTCATGTTTGATTAGCGCGCTTGTTATTTATTACGTCATGTTTCCCAGAACATTTCCTAAATTCCAGTGAACGCTGGTAGGGTCAGGGTCAGGGTCAGGTCCTGTATGTGACATTTCGTAAACCCTTTTCCTTTACGTATCTTTGTCAGTGGTTCCCAAACTGTGAATATTTGTTTCGTAAAAAAAAATAGAGCTATTAACATACATATATGAATAAATGCCTAAGTAAAGGCAAAAAAATAAATAAATTATCAGCTCTTCTAGTCAACAGAAAAAGACAACTATATCCACTTTCAACTAATTTCGAAACGTAATATGCCCGTGACAAGAATACAATTCTTAATCTATAGACAATGTTTGGAACTTTATTTTTGAAGAAAACGTTAAAATCAAAGCTTTGTTTGCAACAATAACTACATTTATTATTGAAAATTATTTACTGATACGATTGGATCGTGTCATTAAAATATGTTTTTGTGTATTTCAAAACTAGTTTACTATGACCCTAACTCCACACTATTGCAGGAGATACTTATGTTATAAAACAGTGATGCCCAACCATATTTGGTTTGCGGGCCATTTTAATTTTCGGCATTCGTGTCGCGGGCCATAACACCAAAAAGAAAAAAAATACAATAAGCTTTTTAAAGTTTTATTTGTGGACCTACGTACATAAATTAATGTGATACATGAAGTTTATCCAAAACCATCTTCTAAATATTTCTGCCTGCATAGATGAAACACCAATTCGGAGCACTGAATCTAGAAGTTCATCCGTGAGGCGATTACGTAACATGGTTTTCGCCCATTTCATCATTGAAAATGTTTGTTCACACAAATAAGTGCTTGAAAACATTGTGATCATCTTTAGCGCTTGTTTTCGAAGATTTGGATACGCTTCTGCAGGTAACATGGAGTAGAAGTCAATGGTCTGCATCACTTGAAATTTGTCAAGCAGGGATGTCTCTCTCTGTAAGTCAATCAGTTCCAGTTGCAGATCTGTCGTGGCACTTGACACATCGGCAGCAAACTGATTTTCAAAAAGACGGATTTCATTTTTTTAAATTCTGAAAATCCACAAATCTTTCACTGAAATTATTCATCAAGAGCCTCAGAAGTTGGATCATTCTTTCTTTTGGAAAAGACATATTTAGCTGCTTATTATTTTGTAGAGTGGTACAGGTTGGAAAGTGGTCAAGATGCACCCTTTCCGCCTGTTGAATGAAGAGTTGCAGTTTTTGTTTAGAAAGCACTTATGTCTGCATACTCATGTGAAATCAATTTGTCTTTCCCTTGTACTTTGGTGTTGAGTTCATTTAGATGTGCTGTCGCATAAAATAGCCAAATCCCACTACCTTGAGGGGTCGTTCAGCTGTGGCACTTGTTTTTATTTATCGGTCATAAATATTTCAATTTCGTGTCTCAAATCAAAAAAAACTTTTAATACCTTTCCTCAGCTTAACTAGCTCACTTCACTGTGAAATAGAACGTCTTCATGTTCGGACTCAATGTCAGAAAATCTTTGAAAGTTCTGTGATTCAACGCTTTTGTGATTTGATAAAATTTACAGTGTTGAGCACAATCATCGTCACGGTCCAGAGTCAAAACCTTTCCACAGAGATTTTGTTGGTGAATGATACAGAGAAGCCGCAGGGGTTCAGTTCCATTTGACTCAATAACTTTTTAAATAACTCTTGCTGTCATTCCGCTGTGACATCCAATCATATTTCTAGCGCCATTAGTAGTCACTCCAACTAATTTATTCCAAGGAAGAGCAAGGTCCTCTATGATGGTTGACACATCTTTGAATAGGTCTTCTCCAGTTGTAGTCCCATGCATGCTTCTCATAGCTGCTAACTCTTCTGTTATATCATAATTGCTGTTTGTACCGCGAATAAATACCAAGAGTTGCGCAGTATCAGTTATGTCAGTGGCCTCGTCAGCAGCAATAGAAAACATTTCGTATTCTGCTGCTCTGTCTTTTAATTGTGAATGAAGATTTACCCCCATATCTTCCACTCGCCTTGTAATTGTCATGCGAGAAAGGCTGACAGCTTCTACTGCATTCTGCTTTTCAGGAAACATTTCTTACATCACTGCTAGCAATCACTTTTTTTTACACATTTGTCATCGGAAAAAGGCTTCATTGCTCTACTTAAGATGTGAGCAACTCTTTAGCTGGCCCTTATCGCAGACTCATTTTCTTGTCTCTTTTTGTTAAATATTCTTGTCAATCCCCCAATCTCTAGTCGTAACTTGGCAATCTTGTTTTCGCGGCTCAAACCAAGAATGCCACCATATGTGTTTAGGTGTTTGGCTTCATAATGCCTTTTAATGTTCTTTAAAAACAGCCACACTTTCTTTACAAATCAAACATGTTGGCTTACTATCATATTCCACAAAAAAGTAAAGATCTGTCCACTTTTCTTGAAAGTTTCTACATTCAGAGTCCACATTTCGTTTCTCTCCCATTTCATTCAATCACAAACGTTAAACACTACGGTACCAATCGCTTTGACATCAAAAGAACACGACCCAAAACGATGCATCAATGATGCTCTGTGTTCACAAACAAGGTGTCAAGGACACGGCTTACTCAAGACAGTAGCGGAATTTTCCAAGAATTAAAAATAGCTGTCTAGTTTTATCGTCATTGAAAAAAAACACATGTGTTCTGACAATACAAAAAAAAAATATTTACTATGAATATAAGAATACCAAACATAAAGATGGTATCCATCAAAGAATGATTGAGAATCCTAACTTAAAGAGAATATTTTTTCAACATTCTAATTTTTTTTTTTTTTTTACATTTTGTTCGAATGCTTTGTTGGGCCGGATAGAAGCACGTCGCGGGCCGGATTTGGCCCGCGGGCCGTAGTTTGGGCATCGCTGTTATAGAAGAATTACAACAGAAATCATCTTTACTAAGTAAAACACGTTTTACCCTTAACCTAAAATCATTGAAATATTTAACACACATAATCTTATCTTATATAATACATTGTATATTTCTTTTTTTCAATACTATAATCACAATCGTAGACATAATAACTTTTTAAAATCACAATGGGGTATATTGTAATTTTAGATAACTTCCGTAAAGGCTTAATCTCCAAGCCTAGGTTCCCATATATTCTTCTTTTTCAGTTTTTCTTATTTTGAGACAGCAGTACGGCGATGTCAATTATGGTAGCGTTTTTTTTTTCTTCTTTTTTATCAATAAACAGGTCACGGTGATTAAAATTTACGATTACGACAGTCAAAATAAGCTTATCTCAATATAACTGATCAGTAGACTCGAGAACCTCTTGTGGCAAGGATTTTTGTAAATAAGAAAGTAACCTTATTGATCAAATTATTTGTCAAAGCCAAGTGTTGGTGTAGCACCTTCGTTTTGGTGACCTAAATAGGCAGATTCTGAATGGGCTGAACATCCTGCCATTATGTGTTCAATTGACTCCATGGGCGTAGCCAGTTGGGGGTTCTTGGGGCTCGCCCCCCCCCCCCGCAGAAATAAAAAAAAACCTTCCCGCCAAAAGTATGTGTGTGTGTGTGGGGGGGTTGAATTTTGCGACACATTTTTCGCTTTGATTTTAATTATTTTAGGTGGGATTTTAATATTAAACCATCACTTGCCCCAACGCAACTAAGGGGGGTTTTGAGTTTAAACTTCCTCTTCCAGAAAGACTTAAAACTTTCATTTTCGATATAAAATTTAGAGGAAACTACAGTCACCAAATTCCAAGAGCGTAGCCAGTCGCTGGGCTCCATTAATAAAGTGCAGTGAATATGCAGCCAAATTGAAAAAGACTAAATTTGGCTCAACAAAGATGGCTGAGACGGTTTTTAGGAGTCAGTTATAGAGATCTGGTCTCAATCAAGGAAATCCTATTCCGAATTAGGAGTCGACAAACCCCCGCTGGAGGAGCTCACAAACCCTACTCGAAAAAAAATCCTGGCTACGCCCATGATTAACTCACCCATATTTCTACATTCTTGGCATTTGTCAAAAGTGATTAGCTTCATGATATACTTCTCGTAATTTTTTGTCCTAATGACTTTCTCCTGCATTGCTGTAACAAAGCCTTCTGTTTCAGGGTAGAGATGACCTGCTTTGAGCCCTGTAAATTTTTTCACTATGTATTTTTATGATTATTGTATATACAATTTAGTTTGTATATTAGAGCTATAAACCATTCGTTCTAAATATATATATATATATATATATATATATATATATATATATATATATATATATATATTTAAAGTTCTCATAGAGCTATACTGACAGCGCTTGAGTTGTTTCCCATATTACGCATACGTATTATAGAAATGTCTTTTTGCTAAGACGATAAGTGCGTACGCGAACCCCATGAAGAGAAAGATTTTTGTTATAAATACAACTTAGCGGTCAACAACCGTAATCAGCTAAAAGACATTACTTAACAGTCATTCGGCTCGAGCAATACTTATCAATTCGAAATGATAAATACTGTTTTATAAAGGGAGACTACGTGACTCACTTTTAAACAAATCCTAAACTTTAAATGATAGCAATATCTAAAACTGAATGACAATACAATAAAAAAAAAACTGGATGGCGATGCTCCCCCCCCCCCCCAGGAAAAAAAAAAAAACTTGATTACAATGCAATAAAAAGCTTGATGGCAACACACACACTCACACAAACACAAACAAGGTTACAAGGACAGTCGATTTGAAAACACAAACCAAATGTCGGCCCCCGAAGTGACTCAGCCAGGCACATAAAAACACAGGTTTCAATATTTACATAAAGAACACCCGAGTGAAATTCTATCAATAAAAAATGACAGATAAGAATGGAGAAAGAAGGTTAACAGATCTTGTGTGGTGCCTCAGTGGTCCAGCAGGCTATAGCAGGGGCGTAACTAGGGATTTGGGGGCCCGGGGGGATTGACCTCTTTGGGGGCCCCTTACATTTTGACATTTGACATATGACATGGGATAATGTACGCAAAAATATATACGCCCCAAATCCAATTGGTTCAGTATATCAGTAAACTTAACAAAAAGTAATCAAGACTCTTTTAATGAATAATACCTTTATTTATTAGTTAAATAATGCACAAGTGACAAATCTAAATTGATATCGCTTCACGTCGTGCATTCTGTGCAGCAAAGACATCTATAACATCAACTACATCGATACTTTCTAGTATTTGTGACTTCACTGACATTAAAGCCATGATAAGCCTTTCTTGTGTCATTGTGCTCCTGAGATAGCTTTTGATGAACTTGAGCTTTGAGAATGATCTCTCACATGACGTAATGGAAGTGGCCTGAGTTAGCGGTATTCTGAGGAGGTTGCAAAGTTTGAGCACACGTAATTAACATATGAAGCCTGTTTCCTCAATATGTCTATTGGTGATTGTAGTACTGGTTTGTTGATGAAAAGTGCTCGTGCATCAATGACATCATTGAAAAAGCGATTTGCCATTTATTTCATCATACAAACAGGAAAAGTAGCACAGTTTGTCATAAGCGGGTCTTCATCTAACAGGTGTCTTGGTTCAAGAAGAAATCCAAAGGTATCCATTTTTTTTTCCAGCCTTTGTAATCTGCCCTTCATCTCCATATGAAATCTGTCCAGCACTTCTGTCGCAACACGTTTGAATTGCAGTTCTATTGAAAGTCCTACATTAGAACTCAACTTCCCATCAAGCCTTTTCTTTCTTCTGGTTGTTTTGATTACAGGGAATCCATAGTATTCACTACCTTCTTTTGCTTTTTCGATGGATTGGTTTTTTGTCAGTTTCTCATCATTTTGCAGAAAGCATGAAAGGGTATTAATTTCTTTAGCAGCTTCCCGTATATGCAGTCCAGACTTTTGTAGTTTCTTCTGAACTATATTAATTGGGCGCAAGAGCTTTGACCAGAATTCAAGATAGGCAAAAAATTCGTACTTTTCCACTGCATGAAGAAGATTCTGTGCTAATATTATATGGTATTACGTCATTGTTGGTTATTTATGTTTTGTGCGCAAGAAAAAGGATTCAGAGAATACAAAAGTGGGAAAGATCCATATCTCGTTATGCTCAGTATAGAAATACTCCGATAAGCGGACTGCCGTATGCACCATCACAACTGCTGACGAGTAGAAGACTCAGGGAATCATTCTAACTGATCACAAACTATTGAAACCATCGGTAGCTGAAAATGCAGAGACATTACTCAACGAACGACAGATGAAAAGCAAAGCGAAATACAATGCAGAAGCAAGACTACCTAAAGATTATTCTGTCGGAGAGTTCGTCTAGGTCAAACATGGCAGAAAGCAGTTGTCATAAAAAAAAACATTCAGCACCCAGATCTTACATCATAAAGACAAACGATGGAAAAACATACAGAAGAAATCAACGCATTTTGAATAAGAGTTTCGATGAAGACATCTCTGGGTACTAGGATACCGATGAACTGCAAACTGTTGGAACAAACGAAACAGACAGTTATAGACCAACGTCTAGAGAACTTGTTGTGCCAGTCAAGACAACCAGAAGTGGACGAATTGTTAAAGTTCCTAGTAGACAGGGCCGGCCTTAGGCCACTGCAGCCTATGCGGTGGCAGTGGGCCCCGCGCTTTCATAGGCCCCGCGCTAATTCTAAGTGTACATTATTAAATTAAACCATTATAACGTATATAAAATAACAGGGTTTTCGTGACCTCCTGATTTTCCAGGGCCTCCAGGAAATCTCATGAAAAGGCAAAATATACGATAAAGTCCTGAACTTTTTTTGAATTTATTCAAATCTCCTGAAGAATAGACGAAATTGAAATTTTGGGGTGCCTTTAAATAAAAAGTGGCATTGCGAGCTTTCATTTGATAAAAATTTATTGCAAAGACGAAAGTAGGCCTATTTTCTAATTCAAAAAAAAAAAATTTTGACATTATGCTCATCCCTACCAAGACTAGGCCCCGCGCGATCCGTTTCGCATAGGGCCCCGCAAATGATAGGGCGGCCCTGCTAGTAGATATCACTTTTAAGAACTTTAAAAGGAAGGGTGTGATAATAACTTCAAAAGGAATGATGTGCTAATATTATATGATATTACGTCATTGTTTGTTGTTTATGTTTTGTGCGAAAGCAAAAGGATTAGATGGAAATAAAAATAGAGTTTCCATTGGATTGAGGAACGATGAATAGAGGGGTAATAACTCGAGTGTGAAGTTTAATTCTGAAATTATAGACGCCAAACCCGAATAAAGGACTATTCTAGTATTATTAAGAATAACTTTTGGATCTGTTATACTCGATTCTGTAAATTTTGCTTCAATGTTAATTAGTGTAGCCATATAATACTCGACATTTAGATCTATTATTAGTAAAGGTAACAAGATACCTGGAATTCGCTGTATATCATGCAGTTTTATTCGTGGCAACAAAGTTTAAAATGTAAAACTAACTTTAAAAAAAACTTTGATCTCTGTGAGAAAAAATATTTTTAAAATGTCAACAAAGTTAACGTACTGATAGACCTAGATTTAGGTTTAGTCTTTGTGATAAATTTAATCCATAAATGTTGAAAAAAAAAAAAGACACCCGTTGACACTATTTGTCAATCAAATATATTAATTTATGTATTTACAATAAATTTCGGACACCCATTTGGGGGCCCCCCCTCCTACGGGGCCCGGGGGGATTTTAAAATTCTCCCCCCCCATCCCCCCCCCTTAGTTACGCCACTGGGCTATAGGATAGATGAAAGGGAATGTGAAATTAGATGTAAACCTGACCTAATTAATGTCTTACAATGAATATCTAATTGATCTAATTGTTTTGTAAAGGGTAATGTCTTATTCAAATCCCCAAGAAGAATACATTTCCGTAAAAAAAATGTATTATTTCTATATCGAGGCACTGCAGTTCACTCAATAATATGAAAAACTACTTATTAATTGTTGTTTTAAATTATGTCCAAATTATATGCATACTAAATAGATTTTTTCTCTTAAAAAATCAACTTTTTCTTTTGTGTAAATGTTGTAATTAGTTATTATTATAGCTTTTATATAGCGCTACTTTATTGCTTATAGCATGCTCAGAGCGCTTTTGGTCCGGTGGGGGGGAGGGGGTATCTAGGAGTTAGTTTTCCGTGCTGCCTTTAGGCGCTCAGTAAACACAACTCTGCCCGAGTCAGGTGTCGAACCCCTTCTAGTTAGCCAAGCCAAGCCAAGTTCAAGCGCACTTAGCCGCTTCGACAAAACTTACATAACTTAGCAATACAAATGTAAAAAAAAATTTGACATAAATCTAAAATAAATTTCCATAAAAATATGGTAAATATATATCTCCTTAATAAAGAGCCTCACGTGTTTGTTACTATTAATAGTGAATAGTTGTAAAAGTGGTGTATTTTTATGAAAAAACTGCTTGTATATAAGTGATTTAAAAAAATTGATTTTTCGCTTTCAGAAAAGAAAAAAGTAGCCATTGCGTCACAACCTTGAATGGTCTAAATTATTATGGTGTCAGATTTTTACTATCTTTTCTAGTTTACGATATCTAAACGGGATGGACGGACAGACGGACAGACATTTTACACAAAACTAATAGCGTATTTTCCCCTTTCGGAAGCCGCTAAAAATCCATAGTTAAAATAAAAATAGGAAATGAAACATTTAAGAGGGAAATGAGGCGTACTACTGAATTGGTGAATTCAATGGGGCCGCCTCTCTGAGTTTATCTGATAACACAATCTCTCTTTGTAATCTTAGTTGTTTTTTTGTTTTTTTCATTGTGTCTAATGTTGGCATAAGTTACATCGGTATTTTGAAAGAACAACAGATTGTCTTTCACTTTCTTGCAATTTAAACTTGCCCTTGCGGTCAATTACTGAAAACAGAATAAGCCTCTAACTACATCGTCGTTAGTCCGCATACACGATAAATGCATCCATTTCGTCTGGCTTTTATAGCCATGTAATTAACGACAGCCATTAATTTGGCAGTATATGAATGTAGGTATATATAGGAGGAACCTGTTCTCACCATAGTTTGTTCTGCTTAAACAATTCCAGAATAAACTACTTTATTTGGTAAGATTTAACGCTTCAATGTTTCAATTTGTTTTTTTAAATATTCTTTTATTTTTGTAAGCGGTCCCCAAAAGGAGAATAGCCGCTAAAACTTATGTGCTGTTTTTATGTCCTTCTGATCTGTCCGTCCGTCCCGTTTAGATCGCAGAGACTAGACAAGAAAGATAACTTAACTTAAATCTTTGCAAAGTTATCGTGCAACGGCTACTTTTTTTTCTTAAAGCAAATCGTGTAAAAAATTAATTACGTAAGCATTTAAAAAAATACACCTCTTTTTAATAAAATTATGCATGTCAATGATATACCACAGATATCTTCATAAATAAATCTAGATTTGTTTAAAGATTTGCTCATAGATACAAAACAAAAATATCATCATAAATCATAATAAGAAATCTATAAATAACTACTATTGAATTTGTTTCTATTGCCACAAAGCTTATAGTATTTCCCACTATAAAGATTTTATATGATGCCGGAGTAATCGTTAAATTAACTTTTGTATTGCCCGTGCTTGTGATCGTGCTAGTATTTGTAATCGTGTTCGCATTATCGTAGTCTGTGAATCGTGACCAGTCTGTACTGCGTTATTGTGTGTATCAGTCATGTTTTAGTGAAATAAAGCCTTGTTTCTAAGGTTATGAGTTGATTTAGTATAGTACAATTATTTTCAATACAACCATTCTTAAATGGACAAGTTTTTGGTCCCAATAGACTGGATGCTGATCCAAGTTTATTTAATGCTTCAGTTACATGGAAACATTGGATTTCTTGTTTCGACAGATTTGCAACGAAGGTAGGGGCTAGTCGACCTTCTACGCAACTTTGTTTCTCCATCCTTATATCAGTATATTTCTACCTGTTCTAAATACTCAGAAGCAAAATCTATTTTTGAGAATTTATTTGTGAAGGCCCCTAATGATACATTGGCTAGACATTCGCTTGCAACTTGCAAACAAGAAGTCGATCAAAGTCTTAATCAATTTGTACACAAGCTGAGAATGATGGCCAGAGATTGTCAGTTTCGAGCTGTTAGTGCTGACAAAAATGAAGAGGGCGCCATACGTGATGCCTTTGTTAGCGGCATGCGTTCGAGAAAAGATTCCTTTACTTGAAAATGGCTTTATATATTGCCATGACACTCGACATGGCCCAAAAAAAGAATCCATTTCGTTTAGTGCTCCTTCTCATTTGGTAGAGTCATCTCTTTTGTCATCGGCTATCTCAACCGAAGAAATGGTGGACTCGGAAACAATCGCAACAGTGATTACTAAATGTTTCTTTTGCGGAGGTAGTCGGCATCTCCGAGCGAAATGCCCTGCCAAAGAATGCTTGTGTTATTTTTGATGTACAAATTGACATTTTTCGAAGGTTTGCAGGGATCACAACACTCCTATAACCAAAACAAAAGTCAAAACATCTCCTAGCCACTAGATTAAAAGACAATCTTGTAAAGATTGTAGCTGCATTAAGGACTCTACACATTTAACATCACTAATTGCTACTTCGTCTGTACCTGGTTTAACTAAATCAACAGTACACAGCTCTGTAAATGGCGTGAACCTAAAAGCCCTAATTAATACAGGTAGCGGGGAAAGCTACATTTCTTCAAACATACCAAGAGAGTATGATTGGTCAGTGACACGTTCAAAGCACAAAATTTATATGGCGTCATCTCAACTGTCAAGCGTCACTAGAGGCCACATGTTTGCATCGCTAAAATACAAAGGGAAAGTTTACAATCAATTCAAACTTTCGTTACTAGATGACCTTTGC
This sequence comes from Biomphalaria glabrata, assembly GCF_947242115.1. Lineage (NCBI taxonomy): Eukaryota > Metazoa > Mollusca > Gastropoda > Planorbidae > Biomphalaria > Biomphalaria glabrata. The sequence continues at coordinate 37,940,064 of NC_074718.1, read as the reverse complement.
ACTGATGTAGTGCTTGGGTTGGATTTCCTCACATTACACAAAGAACTGATAATTCCATTCAACGGTGGTCGACCTGCATTTCATGTCTGCTCGCTCAATGCTGTTAAGGTAGAGGCACCACAATTGTTTGCAAATTTATCCCCTGATTGCAGACCTGTTGCTACTAAATCTCGCCGTCACTCCTTTCAAGACACATAATTCATCAAGGCTGAAGTTGAGAGATTGATACGAAACGGTATCATTGAACCTTCCAAATCACCTTGGAGAGCTCAAGTCCTTGTCTTCGAGATTCGCCACCTCCTAAAGATCTGAAGTCTCAGAAAAGAATTGTAGGACTCTTGGCATAGTATGTTCACTGGATACCCAATTTCTCCGACAAAATGTATTCTTTAATGCAAAATCAAATTTTCCCTGTACCTATAGAAATTTAAAAAAAGCGTTGAAAGACTGAAAACAAGAGTTGCCGAAAGCAGCCATCTTCACTATAGATTATGATCACCCTCTAATCGTTGAAACTGACGCTTCTGACATTTCAATAGCAGCTACATTAAACCAGGATGGAAGACCTATTGCCTTCTTCTCTAGGACTCTAGAAATCTAAATCTAGAATCTACAATGACCTTTAATTAGAATATAAATCTAGATCTAGTGTAAAAAAATCTTGATTAGATCTAAATCTAGCTAGTATGTCTTTCTTTAATATGAGAATTATGACGAAATTTAATAAGCATTAACGCACCGAGTTCTTTTAGCATTTCATTTGAAGAATTCTTTCCATATGACGTCTAAAGAAAACAAAAACCACTACGTCACACGGCCTTAGATAGACTTAAAAATGCTTTTATCAATTCAAGCAAGTTGTCGAGGGTTCATAGTAATTGGCACACCGACTTCATTTAGCATTTCAATTTTGTCTGTCCCTCAATGTAATATCGAAATGCTATTGAAAATCTGATTAACCTTTACTTTCTTTTCCTAAACATTGCAATAGTTTTAAGTATCTATAGTAGATTGTTCCGGATGTTTTTATATAAAGTGAGAGAAAAAGAGAATTTCAAATAAATCTAATACCTTTGATTTATTTTTGGGATGGTCTCTTATATAAATTAGATATACCATAACCTTGTGGAGAGATTTTATTACCGTAAAAATCGCAACATAATATTAAAGATAATTAGATTAGATTATAATGCTTTAGCTAGAAAATTAAACCTTATGGAAGTCTGAAATGCGATTTTCCAAAAAAAGAGTTAAAATGTTTTTTTTTATAAAAATCCAGAAACAATCGATTTTCGTAAATGAGAAGAAGATTATTTGTTTTATTTATTATAATAGGGATTTCAAACAAAAAGTAGCCGTTGCACCTAATTGTTACAAGTTGAATCGCATGGTCAAATTATATTTTTCATTTCTTTTCTAGTTTTTGAGATCCAAGAATGACAGACGGACAGACGACATTTGACACAACCTAATAGCTTTTTCCCTTACGGGGCCGCTTAACATAATTCTGTTAACATTGTGTTTATGTTTATGTGTTTGTTATTTGTATGCAGAGTTATTCCCCTTGGTAAGAAAGTTCATATCACAGTGTTGTGTGTAACCTCGTACTATGAGGGTGTGTAAATAAATAGACTGTTGAATATGGCGTTATAGTGTTAGCGTTGTATTATAGTTATTAAGTGTAGCGTTTCTAGCTTAACAAGTGGTAGCAGAGCGTGTAAGTAAAAGTATTTACTTAGTTGATCCTATTTAAAGCGATAATGGCTAAAAGAATTGAGATTCCATCCTTTTTGAAAGATATGTCTTATGAATTATATAAGAAAGAACTGCCGTAGCCCTTTCATTATCACAAGGCAGTGAGTCAAGGATAAGAGAGAAGGTATTTGAGCAATTCGAGCTGTCGGAGCTCAAGTGTCAGGAAGGTTTCGAGAATCTGTTAAAATTTCTTGACAAGAACTTGGCTAAAGACGACCTGACAGACAGTATTGATAAATTTGATGATTTTGAAAACTTCAGGCAAAGGAAAAATCAATCCATACATGATTTTATCTCAGAATTTGATACAAAGTATAGGAGATTAGAACAGAAACGAATGAAAATGTTACCTGAGATTCTGGCCTTCAAGCTGCTCAGAAAGGCAAGAATTACGCAAACTGAGAAGATGCTAGTTCTGACAGGTATGAACTTTGCTCAGCGGGAGACGCTGTATGAAGAAGCGAAGGCATCTCTTAGAAAGTTCAAAGGAGAAGTAAGTAAAGGGAAAAAGTTCGTTGCCTGTATCAAACTTGAGCCAAGGTGTTTGTCTGAGAATGAGGAGGCTTTATGGGCGGCTGGCTACAAGAAACATGAACCGTTTAGCAGTTTGGGAAGACGTGGTGAACAACAGTTCAACCACAGCAGACGTGAGAACGTCAAGAGCTTTGAAAGACGAGATAAAGAGCAGTTGAAATCTACCAGCAAGCCGAAAGTGGAACATCATGGAAGTAGACTATATAAAGGTGGAATTCACTTTAGAAGTGAAGGTCAAGTCAGAAACATTGCTCGAGATCAGTTCTCTCAACCAAGAAAGAAAGGTTTAAACCCATTAGGTCGTGATGGAAATGTTTTGAGATGCATATCTTGTGGGTCATATAGACATCTTTTGTCTAAATGTCCAGACAGCTGGGAAATCTGATAGAGACGCTCAAAGTTGTAGAGGACGAAAAGGGAACTTGACCGTTTACTGGAAACCACAGAGAGAAAGATTTTACAACGAGGTTATGATGGCAGTGCACGCTCCAGTATAGCCATGAATTTTTTTTATGATTGACAGTGGTGGAGAAATTCAAGGCTGACGTGCTTCTAGAATGTGCATGAATTTTGAAGTTACACATGTGTAGTAGAGCTGCTAATATAGTTTGGACAATACTTCTTTTAGGTCACGGTCAGAGAGAATTATAATCCTACTGTAGCTGACTGTGTGTGTGTATGTGTGTGTGGAGACTACTTTCAGTTCCTGTGACTGAAAAAAAAAAGTGAACACACCTGTGTCGAAATATTAGGCAGAATATTTTTGCTTTAAGTGACCTTTGATCTAGCGACCAGAAGGAAACAACTGTGTGTTAGTGGGAGATAATGTGAAGCTATCTGCTCTAGCCATAAGTTTGCCGTGTATAGAGACATTGTTTTCCTTAACAACTGGCATTACTTTCAAGTATCGCCTTTGAGTCACTCTTGATCCATACGATGTGCGTCAAGTTTGAAAACAGCACTGCAACAGAGCAGATTGTTAACAGTTCCTCTCCCCCCCCCCCCAGTCTTGTTACCCCACTACATTTGATCAGACTCCAGAGCATTGTCAACATTTCTTTACCCCACTACATTTAATCATCTTTGTGTGGGAAGGACGTTTTTTGGAACCTGGGCGCATGAGATTGTGTGTATTTCTGGCTCATGCCTACACCACCAACAGAAAGATGCTATCTACACTTGCCACTGTTAACATCAACGTTACCAGCAGAGAATACAGAAACAGTGAAGAAACAAGGGGACGCCTGACAGTACAAGTCTTTTGGTGGGGCAGCTTACCACCATAGCATCCTCAGAACAATTGACTCCATTCATGGCGTCTTTTGAGTCCTACACTCTTATGATGTATGGCTCCATACCTAGTGTTTTACCCTCCCCCCCCCCAATCCTCAGGACATTTTATTCTATTCCTAGTCTTATCAACTCTATGTCGACAACCCATTTGACTCCATTCTATGTGCACAGTTTGACATTTAGATAGTCTTCAACTTACAGCCAATGTTTGACCAAATACGAATGTACACGACTTGCCGTGATGAGTGACCAAGGCCCTGCATTACCAGACACCAAATATGAATGCTGATCAGTTGAGATGGGCACATAAAGAAAACTGGCTGAAATCTGTGTGTTTCTAATTAACAACTTTTTGTATATTGTGCAACATGATGTACCGTATTATTTTGCTCTCATTGTTATGATACTTGTTCTTTATGTTCGCTTCACACTAGTACTTTTCTTATGTTTCTCTGATACCTGTTCTTTTGTTTTCATTTTGTTCAAATTTTGATTATATTTCTTTAATGAACACACACTGTCAGAAGACGTACTACAATTAAATTATTTCTCTCCAGAATTCTTCTCTTACCATTTGACATATACTGCTCAAATCTATTCATTTACATGTGTAGGTCTAACATTATGTCATTTTATTGTATGTCATTGATGTTCGTAGCCTACACTATTACATTATACATAAATAAAATTTAATATTTTGATTAGTTAATATTTTGATGTACAAGTTTTATTGAATGTAGGCCTAATGCTAAGGCAACTCTGAACATACTAGACAGTGCTACATTTCTTTTTTAAAGTTGCCATTTTTGTTTTTCTTTATTCTCACTCTACACATTCTCCTTGATGTTTGAGAAGATTGAATTGTATGTAGTAGACAAGGACACTTGCAAAGTTTTCTTTTATAATTTGAGGTAGTCAGAGGTACTATCATTTATTTTTTTTCCTTATGTAGCCTATATGCTCAGTTTTACTTAGCCTTCAAAATGCACTGAAAAAGAGAAAGAGAGGAAGATTTGAATGAATGAAGAAAGGAATGAAAGAAAGAATGAAAGAAAGAAAAAAAAAGAAATTATAATTAATGTTAACATTGTGTTTATGTCTATGTGTTAGTTATTAGTATGCAGAGTGATTCCCCTTGGTAAGAAAGTTCCTATCACAGTGTTGTGTGTAACCTCGTACTATGAGGGTGTGTAAATAAATAGACTGTTGAATATGGCGTTATAATGTTAGCGTTGTATTATAGTTATTAAGTGTAGCGTTTCTAGCTTAACAAATTCTTTGTCATTCGAAAGACGTTATCTATCCATAGAATGTGGAAAGAAACAAGTATATGTCTTCTTCTGTCTCGTAAGACAATTAGATGAGCCCAGATGAGTCACTGGTTTTTGTTTTGTCTATGGTGTTACTTATCAAGCCTATGACATCAGCGGGTGACATTAACGCTACAGATGCCAGAGCCTGGTTGCTCCTAAAAGTTTCTGAAATAACATGAAAAAAAGCTTTCTTTTTATTGCCAAAACATTTTCATTTCTCTTTATAATCGTCCATTCAATGTGTGGTTCTGTCAGCGACAATCTCGCCTCTCTACTAACCTTTAAACGTTTAAAAAAAAAGGCAAATAAAGCGTCTTACCTTAATTCAATGTTTAGACGTAATGTTTCTACAATAAAAATGGCCATATCTATTTTAAATTACTTTTTATAGAGAAATACTTCAGTTCTAATTATCAAAAAAAAAAAAAAGGTAAGCATCTTGCTTAGGCACGTAGCACTTTTGGACGCCTCCACGTGAGATAGTAGCGAAATAAATCGCTACAACTTGTTACGAAAATCAGAATATACCAAGCAATGGTTCTAACCTCAGTTTTGTAAGGCTTTGAGACCTGGGTGCTCTATAGAGGCATTTAAATCTCCTCGATCGCTTCAATCAAAGATGCGTCCGTTCCATACTGGGCTTACGCTGGCAAAACTACCTTACATATAACCATGTTCTGCTGTTTTAATTATTAATGTTATGAAGTTGTTTTTTTTTTTATATCATTCATTAAGATTTTTCTTAAATGGCTTTTCATTATATGTGTGTATTTGTATGTTTTTGTTTCTTTTATTTTTCTCTAATTAATCTTTTTTTTTTACAAAAGAATAGTAGATATTAATTATTTTCTTTACTGATTTTTATGACATTATTAGAGCGAGGCCTACGTAAACATTATATTGTAAAACAAAATAAAACTTTTTTACAAAACAAACAACAAAAAAACAACAACAACTAAAGTACTACAAATAATCAAAAGAGATGAAAAAGAGAATTGCTGATTTCTGAAAGTAATGGGACTATAAGACAAAGGAAAGTTTCCACAATTACATGAAATTAGTTAAAGAGAATTTTTTTTTGTTATGAAAATTGTTGGTCTCCCCTTCTAACTTTCACTACAAAAGATGAGCTGGTTTAAGTGAAGTCAGAGACCGGACCTAAACTGAGAAGGTCTCATTAATCTTATTTTCGGGTACGAATCTCATTTGTTATAGTTAACATTATTTAATAAATATTTAAACTTTTTAATTGAGGAAATGAAAACTATTTTGTGTTCTTCTAAAATCTTAATGTCTTTTTTTTTTTGTACATATAAAATATTTACTACAAAATGTTAAGTGTTCTTTTTTTTCTAAAATATCAACATGAAATAAAACCTGGCCCCAAAACGACCACGTCGTCAAAATGGCGTCGCCAAAACATGAAGTATCGTAACTAAACTGGTGGCGCGATGGTTCAGTGGTTGAGCGCTTGGCTTTCAAACCTGGGGTCCTGAATTCGAATCTCGGTGAAGGGGTTTTAAATTACGGATCAATCTCTTAACTTCAGCTTTAATGTTATGGCGCAAAGATATTGTTGTATTTTAATATCATTTTTAAAACTGTCTTGTAAAATATCGCCCGGGTTTGCTGCCCTGCCTCATCGTTACGTCCGGGTGGAAACGGTCGTATTGAGAGGACGAGTGGCCAAATGCGCAGCGAAACAAGGCTCCCTCGGGAGTGCCTAAGGGAGTACGAGAGCATCGCCAATGCACTGTGCGGGGATAAAACAAAGCCCCCGCAACATCCAGGCGCCGTCCCTCAAGGGGCAGTTACACAAATTGCGAGTCCCACACGGTTAGCCTGGTATAGTAGACGAGAAAATCCAGTGGTGCTACCTTCGGCCGCGTCTCTCGCCCGCGAGTCCGGAGTGCCTGTGTCCATTGGAAGTGAACGCATAAAAAAAACTCTTAAGTTTAACCCCGAGTCTCACCCCCCCCCCCGTCGGACAGGGTGGCGGGAAAGGGGAACCCGCAATCACCCAATTCAGGTAGGTGAAAGGAAGCTTTTGTTCGCTTTTGCTGGCCTTGATGTTCCAAGTGCGACGAAGAACACTAGTAGACAATTAAAGAAGTAAAATATCAAAAAACGCTCAAGGACTGATGGTCTGTAATGTTTTGATAAACAACTTTCATACTTACATTTCTTTGTTATAAAATATATTTTAAGCTAATAGTATTTCCATTTTTCTTTTTATTTCTCCAGGCAGTAATGAAGTTATTTTTATTCATCTGTGTCAGTGTGACACTATTAAAGACCGCAAACCCCTTATGTACATACACAAGTTGGCTGCACAGCTTTGATTCCACTGGACTATCTGTATGCAAAGAATCTAAATACTATATCCACGGCTTCGACAGAAACACATACATGGACGACGACAAGCTGTATCTTTTAGAAGGCGTACAGTGCTGCAGTGCCCCACACCAATGGTCAAACAGCGAGATTCAAGTTGTCTACGCTGACTGGACGTACAAATTAGATAGATTTGACGATTGGGTTAATTGCCCGGCAGGTTTCTTTCTTCATGGTTTGTATCGATCCTTGTCTATAAGCGAAGGCTATTTAGGGCAGATTGAAGATGCAAGGTGCGCAAAGCCAGCGAATCACCCTTTCTATTATGGGGATTGCTACGTCTATAACATAAACTTTATTACGAAAGGTTTATATTCTTGCAAAGCAGGTTATTATATAACCGGTCTCTACAAAAGCAACTGCAACTACTTGCATTGCTTAGATAGTCTCCAATGTTGTAAGATGGCAGACAAACCAATGGTAATTGATGATGTACATAAACTGAAGACAAACATTATGGACACAACGTTGTGGAACCTGGCCAATCTGGCGCATCTACTTGGCTACGGCTGGTGTTTGGGTACTAAAGGTATCAATGTTGGAGAAGATTTTTACAGAAGCGGAGATTCATGGGTGGCTGATTCGAGGCTTTTTTGGCCGTTAACATATTGTGAAGGTTACAAATGTTATGAAAGACTTGCCATTGATTATATTAATTGGAATTTAGCTGTCAAAGAAATTAAATATGGGCAAAGTGTTGTTGATGAATTGAAACCAGATGCTGTACATACTGGCGTAGAGTTCAACCATCTGAATGAAAGCTCTTCCAAACTATTTGAATATTCAAAGACAGTAACGGAAACAATAGAGCATTCAACGACAAGCAGCTGGAAGAATAGTCACGAAGTTTCAGTTTCACTCAACTTTGACTTGGGTGATGTTTTGAAAATATCGCTGTCTTATAAAACAGCTTTTGAGTATTCGAGATCAACAACAAACAAAAATAGCCAAATGAAGTCAGATACACTTAAAATATCAACTACCCAAACCATTCCTCCACGATCAGCAGCAAAGTATACGGTTATGGTGGGTAAGACCAGAACAACTATTCCCTACACGGCTGTCATCATTGCAAAGTTCAATGTAAAATTTAGAGGATTCCTGAGATGGGGAAAAGGATATGGTAGCCCAATAACTAATTATCATCATCAACATAAAGGAAGCGGAGATAGGCCAACAGTACCTTACACTTTTGGAGATCAATCTGAAGCTTTCTACACAGCTCTTAAACGAGAAAGCGAAACTCAAGCTATGCCTTGGTTGTGGAACGAGATGATAAAGAACTACCCTTCAGCACGTCAACTCATCAACAGACTCACAAATGAGACTCAATATGAATTTACACTGAATGGAAAACTGCAGCATGTTGCGGGAACAAAGATTGATGTCATCTGGGAGAAAGCGAGATTGAATCGGCGATCAATTCGTGACAAAATTAAATCCAGCACACCTCAGTTCGATAACAGTACGTTCTTCGCTACAGTAGGTCTCAATGACAAGCCTGTAGATGTCAAGTACCCTGAAGTTGTCTTGGTTAATTCAGAGCCATTTCAATTTGAAAGTATCCCATTTGATCCAGACTCCAATTGAGTCATTTTATAGACAGCGGTCTATTGAATTTCTGTTTTGATAAACGTTGCTTTAAATGTCAGTGTTTTTTTTTTTGTTTTTTTTTTTTTTTTGCTTTCTTTGAACTAATTCTAATATAGAGTTTTCTAAACATTTGATCACATCAAAAATCAATTGAAATTATTACATAATCTTAATTGTGGTCTATATGGCAGATGATGTAAGGGTCATCTGTTTCTGAGGTCTACGGTTAACAAGGGTGTCATGCAGCCAGCACAACGACCAACCGCATTTACTTTTCCCTAAGCACAACGACCAACCGCATTTACTTTTCCCTAACTAATATCAGGTACCCATTAGAGCTGGGTGGACTCAGAGGCGCCCGAAGATCCCGAAATTAAAAATCCCAGTCTTCACCAGGATTCGAACTCCGGTCCTCGGTTCGGAAGCCAAGCGCTTTACAGCTCAGCCACCGCGACTCCTAATCCTAATCTTAATACTACACAAAAGTTGTTTTTTTTTCGTTATGTTTCTAGTAAATGACCACCATCCTAAATTACGATTAAAAGAAAATTTACAAATATGTGCTGTTACCCTATATTTTTGAAGCCCTTTTTTTGGTTCGATTTTTTAGCTTTGAATGAATTTTAATCAACAACCACTACCATGTGGAGCAAATTAATATTTTTTTTGAGAGGTCTTACAATTTTTGACAATTATTAATATTTTAATAAATTTACATTAAATTAGATTTTAAAAGACATTTTCACCTTATCTAGTACTACAATTCTAATATCATCAATTTTAAAACGAATGCCTTATTTATAGTATATATATTCCATTACTCATTTTTTTATTGAAATAAAATTTATTTCTTGTTTACTAATATTTAATGTCAACTTACGACATCAATTTTACATCTACCCAGTACATAATAGAAACAAATATGGGCCAGCTATAATCTTAATTGGCTTTATTTTTTTTTTTTTTTTTTGGTATTTTGCAACGTTATATCAAGTAGAGCTTTATATTTCAAAAGCTATAAAGCAACTTAAATTTAAAGTAAATCATATGATCAGGAATGTTTAAATTTTTTAAGAACCTGATAGTCAAAAAAATGTATACACACTTAAACTGTTATAGACAGATTTCCGGTTCTACAAGGTTAAATTTCCGTGAGAAAGTAATATTATGTTTCTTCAACTAGTTGCAGCAGTGGCAAGGAAGTAACTGCAACATGGCGGACGTGCGTTTGAGTTTTGAAGAGCGGAAGTAGATAATTAGGTGGTACTGAAAATGGGTTCAGAAGTGAGTCAGACGTGAACCGCGATTTATGTGTGGCATAATTTGGTCGGATGAAGCCCAATTCAAACTCAATGGAACTGTCGATAGGTACAACTGTGTATACTAGGCTGAAGATAATCCTCGCATTACAGTTGAAAAAGCTGTGAATTAGCCTGGTGTAAATGTGTGGTTTGCTTTGTCCGCAAGGGGACTCATTGGGCCTATCCGCTTTGAAGGTACTGTTACAGGAGAAAAGTACCTAGCAATGCTTGCTGGCTCCATATTCCCTGACATTCGTGCATTATACGGTAATGATGAGTTTTAATTCCAAGAAGATGGCGCCCCGCCGCACTATCACAGGGACGTACGAGCAGACCTGGATCACAATGTGCCAGGCCAGTGAATAGGACGCAGGGGAACAATCGAGTTTCTTGCACACGCTCTCCAGATCTCACGTCACACTATCATAGGGACGTACGAGCATACCTGGATCACAATGTGCCAGGCCAGTGGATAGGACGCAGGGAACCAATCGAGTTTCTTGCACGCTCTCCAGACCTCACGTCGCTGGATTTATTCTTATGTGGCATAGTTCAAGATGAGGTGTACAAACGTAAACTACGTCACCTGAACACACTGTGGAATGAGATTCAGGTGGTGGGCGCAGAAATCTTAGTGGACACTTTGGTACGATGTACGGAATCAGTTTTGACTCGTACTCAGCAATGTATTGATGCTGAGGGCCACCAGTTTGAACATTAAATCACATTTATTTGTCCAATTGGACATTAAGCTTTCCATGTCCAGAAATTTAGCATTGTAGAAAAGGGAAATAAATTGCCGATGACAGTTCAAAGTGTGTATAAATGTTTTTGACGCACCATATATAAAGTAATGGGGGATTTTCAATGTCGTAAACAAAACATAATTATTTCTGTCAAAACAAAAAAAAGTGTTACTATCAGGTAATTTTCGATTTAAAGAAAATATGCAATTATCCCAAGATGTAATGGTTTTGTTTCTGGTATATTATTTGCGTGTACTTTAGGTGTTAAAAACTTTTTTATTATTAATTTAGCGCATGCACGGCAATAAAAACAAATCTTTTAAAATGATGTTTTTATTACTTTTATTATTATTATGCTTTTTGGCTTTAAAAAAACAACAACAATATTGCTAATAAATGAAACAGTATTAACTACCCTTTAAGTACATAACTAATAATAATTAAACAAAGTTTGAATTCGGGTGTTGAAATCTTAAATCTAAATGAATATCTAGGTTTAGAAAGAAAATGATGACAGTTTAGGTAAGAGGCGAATGATGGAGCGAGCATTGAGACTGAATAAAATTGAACAAGACACAAAAAAACGTATTTCCTTTTTCTGGAAAAAAAAATTTTACGAATAAAAAAAAAAGAAGGTCTTATTTACTTTTTTGTGTCTTGAGTGTTTGACTTACTAGTTACGACTCGCATAAGATTGATGCCTTCTTTATATCATAACAGTAGTAACCAAGAAACTAATAGTGAATAAAATACATGAGAAGTGAACAAGCTCTCATCCGAATCACAAGAAAGATTATGCTTATTATAAGCTATCCAGACAATATCAACTTCAAATTTTTCAACTCAGGACCTGACACTACAAAATAAGACAACATATGTACCGAAATTTCCAAATAAGAACAGGACACACACCTCTATTAAATTACCATCTGAACAAAATAGACTCCACACAACTCCCCCTTTGTAGACACTGCGCCCACCCCTATGAAACCTTAAACCTTATCCTCTTTGAATGCCACTACCTAATCCACCTTAGGCAGACCCTACTTCTACTACATCCCAACATAACCAACACCCTGTACAGCAGTGCTGAATAACTGAAGAAAACAGCACACTTTTTTTCCTTGGCACAGTCTGCAAAAGAGCTCACAGCTCAGCAGCAATAAAGCTGGCTAGAAGAAGAAGAATGTACCGAAAGCTCAAAATTGGAACCAGTGAAATCTGCCCATGTGAAGTGTCACCAAAGAATGCTGACTATGTCCTTCAAAACTGCTCTCTTTACCGAGAGGCCCGTACACGTCACGGGCCCCCAAACACCCCAACTTAAAGAAATCTATATGGAGAGCTCCCTGATTTGGAAATCACTGCGCAGTTCATCTCGTATATTGGTCTAGTCATATGAACGCTCCAACATAACAATGAGAACGAGGAAGAATACGAAAAATTTCTGTTTTTGGGGACAGCGATAAGGAACTGTTAAAGGTGACGTCAAAGACTAAACTATAAACTTATGAAATGGGCGATAAGTTACTCCGCTAAAAACAAGCTTTCTACATCTATAGCTGGATCTATCAAAGATTTCTTTTGTGGTCGCCTTGCGTAAATTTATATGATGAATCTAAAATATATTTTGTAAAAAGCTAAGGTAGTGGCTCTATTTTATTCCCAGGATATATGAATAAGTATTAAGTCTAGATAGTTTGTGATTAAGAAAACAGAATATAAATAGTCCGCCGCACTTTATCTAAGCCACACGTGAAGGCCAGGAGTTGGAAAGGTTGTCAGAGGCTATTTAAGATGGCGAAACTTTTCTCACTAACAGGAGAAGGGGCGAAGGCGAGTAATTGGCGACTAAACCAGTTAACGTCGAGCAGGAGGGACTCGTTAGCCATGACTAATTACCCACTTAGGAGAAGGAAAACTCTGAATTCAAACCTCTGCTGCCTTGCAGCTATACCAATCGTAGAAAAGTCTTCGGAAGTCAACTCTGAGGAAAAATCAGGAGCCGGCGTCCCTTAGTCAGTTTGCAGCACTTACTGTTACACCCTGGACAAACCTAAAAAGCAGCTGACCCCAAACTGTATCGGCACTTGCCGTTCTTTTGGATACATCAGATGCGTGGAAAAAAAAAAAAGGGGGGGGGGGGCTGATGTGTGGTCGACAACATTCTGACCGCAGCTTAGGCCCAGGCATTCATCTCATTTCTATAAGATGATCCTTAGTCACTACGCGATAGAAGGAAGCCATACCACACCCTAAAAGTAGTCAGTAATAACTTTATAATTAGTTGTATAAAATATGTAGCGTTTATAGTAAACAGGTTAAAAATTTTTGAAGCTATTAGAGTGTTCATTGAAACACATTTCTTTCTGTTTTTATTATGCATGTTTATCATATTTTCTATACTGTCGTTCCTCCCTGCAGCAGTAAATCTGTGTCATTCTTGCTAAATACGAAGACGAAGCTACGTCGATCTAGCCCTAATAAACCTACATGCTCTACTGCCGCAAATGTCTACAACACTTTAGTTTCCGCAAGTTCCATCCCTTCTTTATTTCATTTTATTGCAACTGACATCTTTCTTTTTTTTTTTTAAATATGAGAATTAGTGCAATGTAAACACAATGTAAAGCCATGGAGTCTGAGCCTCTGAAGCTTAGAAATGACGGTAAACGCTTGACGCCCGGGGCTCTGTCTCGAATCTCTTTGAGAAATACATGCCATTACGTAAAAAATATATAATGCTGTAACTCCGCTACCCCGCCGACACAGATGATGCCATCAGAGCACCGTTCAACGCGAATAGAAGACATGTTGATTCTACAGGAAGGACTGGTGTAGATCCAGCTCAATGGATCTGCAGGTTAAGGGAGTCTGAAATGTCTGAGGCTAAGTGCCGTCATGCCTGATACCAGTGAACTGTTTAGAGGTCCTGGAGCGACACTGGGAAGTGTGTCAGTGGTCTGTTCTAGTGGACTTGTAAGAACTGAAGCCCTGACTCCCTGTGATTTGATATAACCGAACTCCATGTCGAACTAGTTGTTGATAGCTAGTATTAAATACGTCGTCTAGTATTACCTCCTTACTTTTGCTGAGCGCTTGCCTTAAATCAATGATTCCCAAAGTGGTCTATATAGACCCCCAGGGGTCTACGAAGATTTCCTAGCGGTCTAGGAGGCAAAAAAGTTTGGGAATCACTGACTTAGATTGACTACAATATTGAAAAAAAAAACTTGGAAGACAAATAACATAACTCTTTTATTTTGCCCGAATATAAATGTTATTTGAAATATATATATATATATATTAACACACACACACACACGCACGCACGCACACACGCGCACACACACACACACACACACATATATATATTACATCTTTTCCAATGCTTTTCTGTAAAATGTTCTATGAGTTATATATTACGCAGTATAAATGAAACAAGAAACAGCAGTGTCCTGATCAAACAAACTTAGCGACGAACGTTTTAATAGCATAAATAGTCAGAGGCGTGGCCAAACTTTGTGTCATAGTTGAGACCACGGCATTGAAGTGGCCGAGCGTGTCTTGAATCAGAATATGTATCTGTTTTATCATGAGTACCTTGTCATTGGTGTCCATCACGATACAAAAGAGGCTGGTTTTGTTATCGCTGATTTCAAGGAAATGCGTAAGTACAAATGGAGCATGGAGGTGTGTTGTTGGGTCGTGCTTCAGGGTAATACAAAGCATCTGATCCTGGATGGATTTTTGAATATACCAAAAAAATTTTTAAATTCCCAACTAATTTTTATGTTAGGTGGTCCTTAGAAATATATAAAAGTTAATCAAATATATGAAAAATAAGAATTAACTTTAATTAACTTTAAAATAAATTACGAGAGTGTTTCGACATGAAAATGCTGAAAGAAAGAAGGTTGCTATAGCCACATAGTAGTTTAAAAAAAAATGTGTACTACCCCTATAATATTATAGAAGTAATACTGAGAACAAAGTGCTTTACAATTTGAACCAAAAAGATTAATTTTAACTTAATATCCGTAAATTAATAATATGTTTTGAGGCCTTTAACTGCGCCGCATAGAGCAGTGCATGTTCCAGTATAGCTTGTGGAAAGAGGTGTATAAAGAGGTAATGAATGCTATGATGATTGATAAGTCTGAGGGCCGCGGAGGTCCATCGCTCACGAGCTTTAAGAAGCTTCATGAATTCTTCAAACTACATATATATAAGGTTTGCTTTAGATTTTTATTGTAAAGAGTTACATCCTATAAAACACATGAAGAGGTGTGGTTTTCAGCTCATAACTCATTTGAAAGGGGATTTTAAACTCAAACATTGACTGCACTCTTAAAATTTGGTCACTATAGTTCGCTTTAGTTTTTATTTTTTAAAAAGTGGAGTTTTAAATTCAAAACTCCCTGGGTTTTCAACTCAAACTTGGAATAGTTAGTCATTTGCTGAGACAAGCATACTTAAACTATTAGATTTATGTGAATGAACTACGTAAAAACCATAGTCTATGGTAAAAACACAAAAGCTGAAATTATTTTATTAGCGATGCTTAATTATGCTCCAGGAATTCAACAAAATATATCCTATATATCTAAATCTTACAGAGCAGAATGTTGTAGACAGACGGTCTGTAATAATTAAAAAATACTATTTGATCAACCGAGGGGATAATTACTGACCTCACAGATACTTTCAAGGCCTTTAACATTCATAGGAACATTCTAGTTGCCTGTCAGAGGGCGGTACTGCTGTATGTCTGCCATATCACCAGAAAATTCCTCAGTGGAAACTGTTAAAGGGACTACAATGAATTTTGTTTCCCTTTAACGAAACTCGACCCTGGCAGCGCCAGAGAATGAATTCTCCTTCGTTTCTAACAAAATAATTATAATGACAATGTCTTTAATTTCAAAGATTAAGTATGTGTGCAGTGTTTCACATGGCTACACAAATCCAGTTGCTACCTAATTATTTTCTACACATTCTCTGACTTTTGTTTCTGAACTCATGCAATGTGGTAGATCATTAATGTAAATTAGTAACAGTAGTGGCAAAGGAATAAAATCTGGCTAGTATTTCCTAATGAGATGTACTACATATTTATGTTTAATGTTTTTTTTTATTATCTCCCCTTCCTCTATCGCTAGCACTGATGGGAAGTCTGGAAAGTTCAGCTCGAGCTTGAAATGTTTCTACTCTCCTTCCTGGAGATCCTCGTTCAGATCCTCTCATGAGGAAGAGAGAGAGAGAGAGGCCCTCTTTCTTGTTATTTTTTTGGGGTGGTGGATGCTGAACTAGCCCCTTCAGAGGGTTAATTTTTTTTACTTTGCTTAGTTTTAAATTAAGGACTGTTTGGGGTGGGGGGGGGGGAGACCGCTTTGACTAGCCCCCGTAGCTTCTATTTGGGGTGGGGGTGGGGGTGGGGAGACCGCTTTGACTAGCCCCCGTAGCTTCTGTTTGGGTTGGGGGGGGGGGAGACCGCTTTGACTAGCCCCCGTAGCTTCTGTTTGGGTTGGGGGGGGGGGGGAGACCGCTTTGACTAGCCCCCGTAGCTTCTGTTTGGGTGGGGGGGGGAGACCGCTTTGACTAGCCCCCGTAGCTTCTGTTTGGATTTGTTTCCCTCCTTTGTGGCTTCCAACCATCGTAAAGCCATCTTTTATTAGCCATTGTATTGCCTTTTCTCTCCATTCTCTTTAAGGGCCATATCATAGGAGATTCCCCCCCCCCACACCTTCTCAGTGGGGATTTGGTTACATCTGGTGTTTGTCCTATTTAGACACTGGTTTGACCAGTGTTGATCCTGCCCTCAATGCCATCGCTGTTGCCTACGCCCTTGATTGGTCACAAAGACCTTGTAGGTCATCGGATCATCTTCGTATTTTAACTAAATACAGTGGGGAAGATTTGTCTGTTTGCAGATTTTTACCCCTTGCCGCCAAATTATCTGAGTTGCTCAGTTAGATAGTCTCTATCCAAAGAATTCTTCTATCTCTGCTTTGTGCAAAGTTGGTCCTACCCAGTGAAGAATAACCCTTTAGTTTTCGTCCTCCAAGTTAGAGACTTGTCAATAGTGCGATTCTGTGCGATGGTACATTAGGCGATAGAAATTGGTCCATTCTGCTGTAAAATTGAAGTAGACTAAATAAGCACGTTGTTGCGAATGTTTTATGTAAAAGAACCTTTTGAATCGATCTTGTTGCTAAGGCATCTCTTTGTAAGCATGTAACGGTTTTAACTTTTGAAACAACAAATATAAAATGTAATATGGCCTAAAATAAAATATATGGATTTAGAGAAATACAGTAGATAGGCTAGGCATGTTTAAGTATATATCTAAAGCTATTATTTTTTATGTGTCTGCATTTGCCAAGATATAATTTTTTTTTCGAAAAGGGTGTCACCCGATGCAGACCGCACCCCCCCCCCACTTACACTCCTAGTAACGCTACTGGTCTAAAAGGAAGTGCGTACGAAATTTTATTTAGTGTGAGGCGTAACAGACAAAATTTGAGAAACAATACTCAAAAGATCAACTTGGGAAAAGGGAGGTGACCATGAAAAACATTATTTTAGAACAATTCTTTTATAGCCTCCCTTTGTATAATTATTTTATTTTAAATTTCAAACTATAGTTAGCTAAGATGTAATATTAATATTATTTAATATACTATATAGAATATAAACAATTTATTAAATTACATAATAAAGTAAATTTCCCCTTTTTGACCTTGCAATCTTTAAGGCAGATGATATAAAGGTCACCTGTTTCAGTTGCCAACATTTAAGGAGGATGTCATGAGGCCAGCACAACGACCAACCGCCTTTGCTTTTCCTCAACTTGTTTTAGGGGCCCATTAGAGCTGGATGGACTAATGATTCCGAAATTAAAAATCCCAGTCTTCACATGCAACCCCTTGGTTCTCAAACCATCGCTTTATCACTCGACCACCGCACTTCGATTAACTTATATAATAAACCATTATTACTGAATGCAAATAATACTTATGAATACATTATCAGAGAAGAAATAACACAATATAGTCTTTTCTCTCTCTTTTTCTTTTTAACGAACTATCTCTTCTCTCTTTTTTTTCTTTTTAACGAACTATCTCTTCTCTCTCTTTTTCTTTTTAACGAACTATCTCTTCTCTCTCTCTTTTTCTTTTTAACATATTATCTTTTCTCTCTCTTTTTCTGTATAACAAACTATCTCTTCTCTCTCTTTTTCTTTTTAACATAATATCTCTTCTTTCTCTTTTTCTTTTTAACTTACTATCTCTTCTCTCTCTTTTTATTTTTAACATACTATCTCTTCTCTCTCTTTTTTTTTAACGAACTATCCACGAATTCATTTATATACAATAATGTTTACAAATTTTAATGCTTACCCATAAACTAAACAATAAGAAAAAAGGTAAAGAAAATCTTAATCGACCACCAGCGGACAATGGTTATGGTTGCCATGGTCTTGCAAAACATGTAACACTATTTCTTTCAAATCAATCTCGCTCTCATTATCTGCCCACGAAATATCCTATGTATCATTCACCTTCTTTGGCTTTTGCATTTTCTCTCTCTCTCTCTGTCTCTTTTTCTAATTTTCGTTCATTCCGCCTCCCCTCCTCTCTCTCTGTCTCTCTTTTTTTTTTATTTTCATTCATTCTGTCTCCTCTCTCTCTCACCATCTTTCTCTCTCTCTCATTTCCAAAGGACAAATCTCGAGGGCTGAAATGACTGGAGGTAACGTGTGTTACGAGACACGTGTTTGTTTATCTTCTCGAATGAAAGGAGGTTTTTTTTTTTGTTTTGGGGGGGGGGGGGAAATCAGTGAAGGCTAATTCTATTTGTTGTATCGTAAAATAATTTCTCTAGCCGAGACTCTACACATTCACCGCAACTGGATTGTGCTTTTAGGGGAGAAGGGATAGTGGCTACTGGTCAATCGGTGAGTTCTTTTTTTTTTTTAAGACAAACAAAACTCTAACGAAATCATAATGGTATCGAGGGTTTGTTGATAAAAGTAAAGTTCCCATCTCAGACCTTGCGGTCTTCTAGGGCAGATGAAGTAAAAGTCATCTGTTTCTGTGGCCCGCGGTTAATGAGAGATCCATGTGACCAGCACAACGACCAACTGTCTTTACTTTCTACAACTAATGCCAGGTACTTCTTAAGAGCTAGATGGACTCAGAGGCGCCCTAAAAGGCGATATAAGATCCAAATTTCAAAATTATAATTTGTTATTACATAATAAAAATAAACTTAAATATACACACACACACTACAATCACAAAAAAAAAAAGCCGCCTGATGGCCAAGAGTACAATATAATTGCAATGATTGAGCTTTGACCCTTTCTCTCTATCTTTCTCTCTATCTTTCTCTCTATCTTTCTCTCTTACTACAACGTTCTCTGATTTTTTTCTTTTTCTTTTTCCGTCATTCTAACTCTCTTTATCAATCGCTCTTTTGCTTTCCGTTTCTGTCTTTCTTGCTCTCTTTATATCTCTATTGCTCTCTCTATCTCTTTTATCGTCGATCTCTTCGTCTCTTTCTCCATTAGTCTCTGTGTCGCAGTTTTTTTTCTCTTCATCGCTCACATTCTCTTTCATCCTTTCTCTTTCTTTCTCTCTCTCTCTCATGTCAATGCTTTTAGAGTATATGTCTGAATAGGTCTAGTCATACAAAATAATTTAAGTGTAACTAGATTAGTGAACTATTGCTGTTAGAATTCAAATGTATTTGTTAGTAAAATGTTTGTTCTATGCTTTGTAACAATTATATAAATAAATATAATCATAACACTAAAATATAATCTTATAACTTTGTCCTTGACTTACATAAAGTTTAGACATGATTAAATAACTGTACAATAAACATTTAGCATACAAACATATTTACATCAAAATTAAAGTCATTGATGTAAAAATAGTTAGAAAACTTTTTTTTTTTTCCATGGTACGTCCAATAAGTACAGCCCACTTTATAACACTCGGTACGTCCAATAAGCACAGCCCATTTTATAACAATTGGTACGTCCAATAAGTACAGCCCACTTTATAAAACTTGCTACGTCCAATAAGCACAGCCCATTTTATAACACTTGGTACGTCCAATAAGCACAGCCCACTTTATAACACTTGGTACGTCCAATAAGCACAGCCCACTTTATAACACTTGGTACGTCCAATAAGCACAGCCCACTTTATAACACTTGGTACGTCCAATAAGCACAGCCCACTTTGTGGATTTTTATATTTTTTTTGCATTCCTCAAAAGAGATTTAAGCCCATTTTTAAACAAAGCATACACTTTTGTTATTCACCAGCTGTATTCTAGTAAATAATAATGCCCCCGCACTGCACGCATTTTTACCCATAAATGATAGATATGTCCAGAAAACACATAAATAAAAACAAGGTTATAAAGAGAGTTTGTGTTATCAAACAAACTCAGAGGCGGCCCCCGTCGTATTCGCCAATGGACCAGCAATATTTAAGCTATTTTTTTTTTATCGTTTTAAAGTATTACAATTTAAAAATAATAATTTCGCCTTATTTTTTACCTTAAAGCTAACAGGACAACAATTCATCAATAATACGACTCTTCTAACTATTCAGGAGAAAAGATTATATATATATATATATATATATATATATTTATATATATAAGACAAACAGACACAAAAACTCTTTTGCTCCTCTGGCAATCCAATCACTAAATATAAACAATCTGATATGAGCTTTTTACATGTAAATTATGAGTTCGTCTGGTGTGAATGTACATTTTATTTTTTCATACTCATAATGTTTTGGTTGGTGTAATGCACAAATTGTGAGACAAATTGCTTACGGACAAAAAAAAATTATTATCAATATTATTATTATTATGATTATTATTATTATAGTGTTCGTCCATCGTGTTTCGATGATAACCACTTTTGTTGTCATCCAGGGGGCTGAATGCTGTTTTTTTTTCTTGGAGGGGGATGACTGACTTGCGCTGAAAATTTAGATTAAAGTGAGGAGGATTCGCGCAACACGTTGACTTCATGCTCTCGCCATAAAGCCTATCATTTTCCAGAAGCAGATTTGGTCAAGACCTCTGGGGGACGAGTGACGAGTTTGGGTGCAGGGGATGACCAGAACCTTTCTGTGTATTTTGTCCTGCTCTAGATCTCCCTTGAATGCAAAGCTGCGTAATCTAATCACCTAAAAACTGCATGGAACCTCCCTTATTCTCTACATTGTTTTATTCCACCAAATGTTAGGAAGCATGGAACGCAAAACAAACAATTTAAAAGCATTTATAATTGTTCCTAATTTAAAGCTCTTATCTATCAAAGTTACAAACTTATGAACAGTTAAAGACACACTAATTTATTTTTGAAACACAGTGTTTTTCAGACATTTTCTTTAGATCAGTATCATACACATAAAACGCAGTAGCTCCTATTTGACACAGAAAGATAACTTTAGTGCTTTGTAATCATTACTTCTAGCGTAACATAACTAAATAGTTATATTGTTATATATTAATTTTGTAATGTAGCCATACGTTTCTAACTAAATCTACATATACATAAATCTAAAAGATTGTGTAGATTATTTAATGTCGTTTTCAGTTAATATTATTAGATCTAGCCCTGTTTTTCTACACATATTTAAATCTGTTAGAGATCATTAGGTCTATAAATAAATGTAAGCATATACGTCCATTTACAACAAGTAGATCTATATCAACTTGAATAGTCAAGTTTAGATCTAGACATTGTTTTAGAAGCAGCAATGTTACTAAAGTTATAGACGTAATCATCTTCTTTTTTGAAGTAACGTCTGTATTATATAAGATAAGATAAGAAAAAGAAGATAATTACGTCTTAATGCTCCTCATTGTTTTATTTCATCACAATTTTAGTTTGCGTACAACGTAATAAAGCAATGCCTTTGAAAAGAATATAATGAAGTAGAATAGTTCCAAATTTCAAGCTGCTATCTTTCATAGTTACATAGATTAGAGATGGGAATCGAACCCAACTTTTAAAGTTCGGGTTCAATTTGGTCAGATTTAAGTTCGAGTTTACGGAGTTATTGGCAATGAACCAACGCATACATGCTGGATAGAGAGATTCGTAACAATATAATAGTGTTCAATTCAATGATTGATAAGATAAAATGGAGATGTGAAACCTGATTCGGCCGGTGGGCCATTTTAATCTCCAGCACTCGTTTCGCAAGCCACATAACGGAAATGATACAAAAAACATTAAATAAAAAAAGCACATTTATTAAAAACCCGAGAGTATATATAAAAAGTTTCCCTTTCAGATATTACGAAATATAATACACATGATGTAAAGGTAATCTATTTCTGTGGTCCAAGGTTAACGAGGGTGTCATGTAAACATCACAACTTTTGACCAGCTAATGTCAGGTACCCATTAGAGCTAAGTGGACTTAAGAGATGACCTTAAGATACTAATTTAATGTAACACATTTTCAAAACAAAATGTAGTAATCTGTTCACTTTTCCAGGTAGTTTCTACATTCAGAGTCTACTTTTCGTCTCTTTGACTCTCCTATTTAATGAACGCACAAATATTAAATGTTACGGTTCCGTTTGCGGGGTTCTCTTTTGGGAACGACTAAAATGATCCAGCTGAGTTTTTCAAAAATTAAAAATAACTGTCCAATTATCTCACTGAAACTAAGTTTTTATTTTTTCTTAGTAAAAAAAATATTGCACATTTTTATTCAGTTTCGCCAAGGTAAGGACAGTGCATTCGGTTCGGTTCGTACGGACCAGTTTTTAAGTTCGGATTCGGTTTGGTTTGGTTGTAGTTTTGTGGTCTCCAGATAGTGCTTATTATTGAGGATGTTAGGGTCAGTGGTGTTCATTTTGAAAATTGTTGATTCAGTATTTTTTTTAAAGTTTGGTTAAGTAATTTCTTCAGCTATTAAAGTATTGTTTACTTTTTAAGAGCTCATTCATGATTATCATTCCTATCTTTTATAAAAAATCTCATAAGCTCAAAAGCTCTGTAAAAAATTTCTCGAGCTATACATTTCGGGATTTACCCAAGCTTCTGTTCCACTAATTACGCCAAGCTTCCTTCTTTCTAATAAGAATTCTAAGTCTGCTGTTGGTTTTTAATACTTTGAAAGCTTATTACTAGTGTTTTTATGTGCATTTGGGATAACTGCTTTAGCAGATTGTCTATGATATCAAAGAAAAATAATCCAAATCTCGTATTATGTCTTCTTCTTCTTATATAATACAGACGTTACTTCAAAAAAGAAGATGATTACGTCCTACGCGTCATGCATTTAGTCATGCATATTAACCAATGACTTAAATTCTGCCAAGTCACTGGTTTTCCTGGCTAGCTCAGGCAACCCATTCCATGCTCTAATAGCACTAGGGAAGAAGGAGTATTTGTACAAATTTGTCCTAGCATATGGGACGAGGATTGTGCCTTTATCTTTGTGTCTTTCAGAGTATTTTATTAAATTTTGTTTTTGTATTTGAAGATTATGGTTCAATGTTTTATGTATAATTGCTACTTTACTTTTGAGTCTTCTGTCCTGAAGGCTTTCTAAATTTAGTGATTTTACTAAAGGTCTTTCTCTGGTTAAGTGTGAATATTCGTTTGTTATGAATCTCACTGCTCTATTTTGTGTCTGTTCCAGTTTCTTAATGTTTTCTTGAGTTGAGGGGTTCCAAACGGAGGATGCATGTTCTATTATTGGCCTAACCAAGGTTAAATAACATTTTAGTTTTATGTTCTTATTTGATTTATAGAAATTTCTTTTAATAAATCCTAATGCTTTGTTTGATTTTTTGATAGTTTCATCAATGTGTTGATTCCATGACAGTTTTTCATTTATTATAACACCTGGGTATTTTGCGTTTTAAGTCTGTGTTAGATCTAATCTTGGTCTAGAAAACTAGAACGAAGTTCCGTCACGTTGTTAGTTAAAACCAAAGAACTTTTTTTAAAAGAACCCATTAATAAAGCAAAGGCTTAAATATTTAACTTATAGGGAAGGCTATCTAGATCTAAATTCTACATGCATAGCCTAGATCTAGATCTATGTCTAAGATTAGCATAAGCCTATAATATAGCATATATAAAGTTCCCTTTTCAGACCTTGCGACCTATAGGGCAGATGATGTAAAGGTCATCTGTTTCTGTGGTCCACAAATAATAATGATGTCATGTGGCCAGCACAACGACCAACCGCCTTTACTTTTCCCCAACTAGTGTCAGGTACCCATTAGAGCTGGGTAGACTAAGAGGCACCCGAAAATTTAATTTATTCTTGAAGATCGATAAATCTCCCGCATTTTGGCACATGTTTAATGCATGTAGCTTTTATAGATTTTTTTTTATGAACTTTTGAAAATGAATTTTTTTTTAACCTCCCGTTTTGAACTACTCTAAAAAGGATAAAATGTAACATGCAGCCCAAGTATATAAAATTAAAACATTTGTTGACAACCTTGACCTAATTTGAACGTGTTCTCCGTGTGTACATTTCTGTTTTTACTAAGTTTCTTTTTATCTTATCTTATAAAATACAGACGTTACTTCAAAAAAGATGATGATAACGTCCTACGCGTCATGCATTTAGTCATGCATCTGTGAGTCTAATAGTTTCTTTTTAACTGTACTTCATCAAACACAGGTTTTGACGTCCCAAATAATTGTCAATAAAAAGACAAGTCTTTAAAAATGTGTAGCTGTCTTAATATTTCAGCTATAGAAATAAATTTCTTATCCACGAGTTCTATTCAAAAAAATATTTAAACAAAAAAAAAAAGATATGTGACCATTTTGAAAAATTGGGTTTGGGTTTCTAAGATGTGACTGAAAGTGCGGTGGCTGTACGGTAAAGCACTTGGCTTCTAAACCAAAGTCCAGGGTTCGACTGATATATTTAATTTTGGTGTCTTTGTGCGCCTCTGAGTTCATTCAGTTTTAATGGGTACCTGATATAATTTAGGGAAAGTAAAGGCGGTTGGTCGTTGTGCTGGCCACATGACACCCTCGTTAATCGTTGGTCGTAAAAACAAATGAACATTACAACATCTGTCCTATAGACTGCAAGGTCTGAAAGGGGAACTTTACTTTAAGATGAGACTAGAAGCATAGTGGCCTTATATAACATTTGAGTTTTTCGTTAGCACTTGAAATGGAACTGGGCAGTAATGACTGAAACGTCTTGACAATAATTTTTAAGCCCATAAAATTTGTCATAAAATCGAGAAACAATAACATTGATAAGTCGGTACAGTTTGACTTTGAAAGTCTCTGCATCTTGAACTATCTCATCACTGAATCAAGGTAGGCTCAACAAAGTGTCTTTCAACTTTCAGTAATCGATTGTAGTGAAAACTGTATCAACAATCCAAGCTCAAGCTAGTTCAGAAGTCTCACTCTTACACTCTCAAATAACTTACTTCATTATAGATCTTCTCCCATTGATACATAGCTTTATGTAGATCTTTCTGATCATTTTTCAACATTTTCTTCATACAATGTTGATAGCGCTTACATTTTTGTACTCGACAGTATGTAGAACAATATTGTCAAATGTAGCTGATTTTACCTACAATGATGCGGCTTTTAGTGTTTCTTTGGGGAGTAGGCCTAGAGCAATAACATGTCATAGCTGTTAGTGCATCATTCCTCGATGACCAACTGGCAGGATAATTTTTTTTTTTAGTGTCGTAGAAACTTTGCTGTCCCTATTGAATATAAGAAGCGACCATCTTTATATGCTGTGATCATAAATCATAGATACATTTTTTACTGTCATTGAAATGTGCAACTTCTTGAATACAGGTAAAGGTATCATTCAAGACCAAGTTAAAGTTATTGTTAGAACTGGACTTAGTGCGCAAGCGGCTGCCTTTTTTGAAGCAATGCCTGCTTGCACTGTCCACTCATAATAGCCTTGGCCTTGAATTATATTTAATGAATATGATGTTTTTTTTCAATACTTAGGGTATTTGTTCAGTCAATTTTGTATACTTATGATTCTCACAAAACAAATGTCACCACCAACGGATAGGCACAATTACAATAAACCCGATGAAATCAGTTCCTTATATTAAGGCAGTTCAAGCCGCTGGTACAATGACTCTAGCTGAAAACGGGTTAACGTTTTAAAGTTCTTAAGTTTTGTATAACGTTTAGAATATTAGAAAGAGCTTTATTTTTTAATTCAGCTTTTACCAGCATTCACTTTTTTCCTTCTATGGTGTCATTCCCTAGGGCGCATGTGTGCCCCATTGGTGTTGAGTCATGGGCCCAAGTGAAATGAATCCCTATGTGCCTTGGTTGCTACACGCCACAAGCTATGGGTCCCTAATGGCTGTGGGCCCGGGTTCATTGAACCCATTCGCGCCATGAATGCTGAATGAATCATCACAGGCGTCACATTGAATTGCATTTTGTTTCTTGGTGCGTGTCTGTTTCGTTTCTCTTTGGATCTAAGTCATGCTAGCAATATTTAAAGGGAAAAGGGGGGACATTGCCGCTACAGCGTGTCCTTGAAGTTAATGTTGAAAAGTGTTTTGGGCAATAAACACATGTATCAACAATTTCATTCGTAGCTGATCATGGGTACTAGTTGATTGTATGTTTAATCTATCTACGTAATGGACAAAATAAAATACTACAATATTAAAAGTATTTTTAAAAAGTAAAAATTAATGCAAGTATAAACACACATGCACATTCATACAATAGATATGCCAAGAAAAGGATAACCAATTACTTTATTCATATCAAAAGTTAGTGGGGTATATTTGGATTTAATTACTGTTATATGAATAATAAACATATGCCGTTACAGCTCCTCCCTCGTGATCGAAGATGAGCACATTTCTCATATCCTATGAACACGAAGATGACTGTTAAGTCCAATCCTCGCTTTAAAAAGCCGGGCCGCATACGTGGCATGGGTGGGTATGGTCAGTTACAGATTGACATGTTTCTTCTCTCAGCTTTTTGTTGGTTCGCGCTCTTTCACGCTGACCACTGTTCTGGCGTATAATCTCGAGACTCCGAGACTCACAGCTTCACGCCATGAGGGGCGACAGAGAGCTATATATTTAAACATTTTAAGCCTCATAGTAACATTTTGTTTCCTACTTTGTCTCCACCGCTTAGGTTTTTTCCTTTGTACTTTTTGTTACGTTAACCCAATTCTTTATTTTTAATTTTTATTAAACGTGTATATATATATATAAATATATATATATATATATATATATATGGTGGGTTTGGCACAGAAGACAACTAAATTCTAAATGATGAAAGGAACTCGTAGGACGATTCCAAACTGTTTATTACACACTAAAGACCTGCCAAAGGCAAACATAAAACATAACAATTGAGCATTTACTAAAAATAATTAATAAGCCTAAATGGTTAGACCAAGTTGTACACACAACATTATAGTCTAAATACTAAATCTTAACAAAAAACGAAAAGAAAATCATATAGTGTAAACCAACCTCTCTTATACAAACACTAGAGAGATATGGAACACACGAAACATTATAAAAAATAAAAGACAATAACAATTAAATAGAACAACTGGTTCATAAAAGCCAGTATCTACACACTGGTTGTAGAATTAGATTAACAAGATGGACATTTAACATTCTATATATGATCTAATTTGTATGGTATACTAAAGGTACACAATTCAACAAATGGAAACATTTACATACTGGTTTCCTAAAAATAACGATAGTCCAACAATATGGACGAAATCCGGGGGTAGCGATATTCTATGTAGACTACTAAATAAAATTACAATATAACATTAAAAAAGTAAACTGCAATTACCTGCAGCCATACATAAACACATGGTGTAGAACCAGACACAAACAGGGAGTGGAGACGACGTAGGTCCAGTAACATACGGACACTACAGCGACAAGAGATGCCGGTCGAATGGACAGTGTCCACGTTGTTCTGCCTTTTTATGCGCGGACACAAGGTGCCATCTAGGGGGAAGGGTAACGTGGATATCGGGGTGGCCGGTGTTTCCTGAAAAGGTATCCACTCCACTACATATATATATATATATATATATATATATATATATATATATATATATATATATATATATATATATCAATTACAGTCGTACAGAAATGTTTTTTTCCCTCTTTTTTTTTACTCTTCCCCCCCTTTTTTTTTGTTTTTAAATAGTATATTAATCTTTTGGCCACACAAGCATGTACAATAGGAACATTGATGGTGGTGAAAAATTGTTGCTAGATTCGTAGAGCAATAACATACATAAATCTTAATTAAAAAAAAATGAATCATTACACAAAGGTTTGTTCAAATATCATGAGGATGTTCAATGTTAGAACAGAAAGGAACAGTAATTACATACAATTGTCAAAGTCTGCCTTTGTGTTCATTATTTAAAGGTCTTCTTCGTTTCCTTGTCTTGAGTTCGCTTCTTGACTTCTAATTTGGCTTTCTTCCAATCTCGCTCCTGCTTGGAGATCAAATCTTTCGTTTTAGTTTCTTCAAAGTATGGCTGCCTGGTCGTGCGGTTTGCGCGCTGGACTGTCGTTCAGATTTATCGATGGTTCCCTGTTCAAACCCTGCCCGCTCCCATCCCCCGTCGTCTTGTGGGAGTTTTGGACTAGGAAGTAATTATCTTCAACTCTGAAGGAACATCCGAAACATGTAAAACAAACAAACAAAACAGTATTATATGCCAAAGAAAAGGTACATTTATCTCCTTTGACCTTGTTAGCAGAAGCGGTCTGTTTGCTGTACTAGAGAGAATCGGCTGCCCAAATAGGTTAAGAAAACTAGTGTCAGCTTTTCACGAAAATATGCAGGGCACTGTTCAGTTGAAAAGTTCTTCCTCCAGGCCATTTTCCATTAAGAGCGGTGTAAAACAAGGATGTGTACTGGCCCCTACACTATTTGGCATCTTCTTCTCAGTCGTACTAACCAGTGCTTTTAAATCCCTGGAAGACGAAATATATATTCATAGCAGATCCGATGGAAGGCTCTTTAACCTGGCACGTCTTAAAGCCAAAACGAAAAGGCGTCGTATCTTGATAAGGGAGCTGCTGTTTTGCCGATGACGCAGCACTCGTATCTCACTCACAAGGAGGTCTACAGAAGCTAGTGAACGCCTTAGCAGCTGCTTGTCAAGAGTTTAGCCTTACTATAAGTCTCTCCAAGACCGAAATCCTGGCACAAGACGTCGCAGAAATACCTATAATACAAATTGGGAACCACACCCTTTCAGTGGTGCAGGAATTTACCTACTTGGGTTCAACAATTGATAGTAACCTAGACTTAGACATCGAGCTGACAAAAAGGATAGGAAAAGCTACCACAGCATTGGCAAAACTCTCCAAGCGCGTCTGGGAAAATGGTAAATTGACCACAGCGACCAAAATCCTAGTCTACAACGACTGTGTTGTGAACACTCTCCTTTTTGGCATTGAAAGCTGGTCAACATACATGTACCAAGAGCACAGATTGAATAGTTTCCACTTGCGCTGCCTGAGACGCATAATGGGCATCTCTTGGAGGGACCATGTCTCCAATCAGGAAGTTTTGAGATTGGCCAATATGAACAGCATGTATGCTCTCCTGACACAAAGAAGATTACGCTGGCTCGGACATGTCACCCGCATGCCAGATGGTAGAATCCCGAAAGATATCTTATATGCTGAGCTTGTGGAAGGAGTCAGACCCAAGGGCCGCCCAAGACTAGCATATAGAGATGTCTGCAAGCGAGACATGAGAGCCACAGGCATCAGCGAAAGTATGTGGGAAAACATAACCAAAGACCGGAGTGCATGGAGACAGACTGTGCGTGCTGAGACAACCCTCGCTGAGAACAAAAGAATTGAAGCGGCCTTAATCAAGAGGGAAAAAAAGAAAGCTGCCCTGTCCGCTAGCCCTAAATCAGAGGCATACACATGTACGAATTGTGGCAAAGTCTGCCGTTCTAGAATTGGCTTGATTAGCCACACCAGATTCTGCCCCGTCTCAAGATTAAGCCAAAACCAGTGACTCATTTGGGCGCATCCTTTGCCTTTCGAGACAAAAGGAGCCATATATTTATATGAATATGTATATATATATTTGTTTATTTGTAATTTGTAGATCAAATCTTCTGTTTTAGTCTCTTTGCAGTAATATATGCCAAAGAAAAAGCACATTTAACTCCTTATATACATTTACATGTTTCTTTGCAAAAAAAAAAAAAAAAAAAAATCCTATTTTTCTCTAATTAAAGTTCTTATGTTTAAATATAGTATTTGAATTATTTATACATTTCAAATTTCATTTACTTTAATTTACATTTTACTTTATTTATTTTTTTAGTTAAAATTTTCTATCCTACATTTTATAATCCTTCTGTATATATGATATACTTGAATTCTATTTAGAATTTTATTGCTATAAGTAGCTTTTAATTATATGTTCTATATAAGTATCCTATACTTTGCTAACAAAATAAAGTTCATATCATTAAGTTTTTTTTTACTTTTTGCTTAGGGTATTTTATTTTAAAAATATTGCTAGACCTATGTTGACTTTGGACATACTGTTGACATTTAACATGTTCGACATAGTTTCTCTCACAATGGTGAAGTTTGGACACTTCCCAAACGAATGTTTCTTTGGTTTGTTATTATCTATCCCACATAGTTTACATGTGTATTTGTGGCCTGCCCTGTCCTTACCCTACTTTATTATTGGGGACAGGGGCGGCCTTAGCAGTGCGCGGGGCCCCGGGCGAGCTCCAAGAGAGGAGCCCTTTCGCCGCAAGGGTAGACTACTCACTCTGAAAATTGAAGCCAATTGGACGTTCTGTAAGAACTTTTGTGGAAGGGCTATACCACGGGTAATTTTTTTTTTCATGGTGACACGGGTTTTCCAACGGCCGCATGACATCTATTTATAGTAGCCTATTGAAAAAAAAACAAAAAAAAAACTTATACGTCATCGCCAAACTTTCAGAAAGCTGATTGGAGAAAATAGCTGTACAAGCACCTCAACTGGTTCACTACAGGCTAGGCTATAGTACCAAATAAGGAATTCTACTCATACATCCTTTTTTTTTTCATTGCGGACTAAAGTAACAGTATATTTAATGTATATGTATTCTTTTATACTGTACTGCGATATAACAGTGTTTATGACAATTTAAAAAATTACAGAACATTTAGAGTTTTTAAAAGGAACAGCATGTAAAAGTCATTAATGAAATGGGAAGTGGTTATCTAGGGGTTTTAAGTGTTTGGGGATGTCATGTGAGACTGTTTATATCCGAAAATAGTACACGTTAATGAAATTAAATACACGCGAAAATCTGACCTTCGCGTGCGGTCTTGGAACGTATCACCAGCGAAATTCAAGAAAACACTGTATATTTGTTTATTAATTTTCATTTTAAAAAATCAATTTTTTCATAAGTTTATTTGGTGTTACTACCAATGATATAAATGGCTCTTTCATATAAAACTTTTCATTATGCAAAGAGTAGTTCAAACTTGATTACCTGCTACATCACCACCCTCCATCCTCATAGACGATAAAAAGCTGGTCGCCGTAAACGAATTCTGCTATCTGGGATCCACAATTAAAAATGACCTGTCTCTAGAAGAGGAGATAAAAAAAACGCATAGGGAAGGCTGCCTCGACCTTCGCTAGACTCAGGCCAAGAGTTTGGGAAAACCAGAAGCTAACTACGGTGACCAAAATGGAAGTCTACAAGGCATGCGTTATGAGTACACTGCTGTATGGCAGTGAATCATGGACCACCTACGCAAAGCAAATAAGAAAACTGAACTCATTCTATTTGAGATGTCTCCGTAGGATGTTGAAAGTCACATGGAAAGAAAAAGTGTGCAATACTGAGATCCTTGCGCGATCAGGTATTCCCAGCATCTTTACAGCCCTCAGACAACGCCGTTAGCGCTGGCTTGAACATGTTCGCCGGATGGAGGACAAGCGCATCCAGAAAGTCATCCTCTATGGACAACTCGCGACTGGCACAAGAAAAACTGGTCGCCCCCACCTCCGTTACATAGATGTTATAAAACGGGACCTCAAATCAGAAAAGAAAAACGTAGCCGTTGCATCAGAACTTTGAATGGTCTAAAAAATTATGAAGTCGTTTTTTTTTTCTAGTTTACGAGATCTAAACGGGATGGACGGACGGACGGACAGACATTCCACACAAAATTAATAATATCTTTTCCCTTTTCGAGGGCGCTAAAAAAGCAATATAAATTAGTTGAACGGTTATGCAAAATTATGCAAAAAAAATGTATACCTGAATAGAGGACAGAATAAAACATCGATCTAAATCTATTCTACTTAACGTTTAGATCCATAAATCAATCGCTGCGAACACAATGACCTTATGGAAATAAATGGATATACATGTCTCAACTCATCAACTGCCTCTCATGCTACAATTTCTAGTTTCTCACGTCTAGATTCATACCAACGATAGGTCATAGTAAATATACAGGGTCCCAAGTCTAAAGCCACACTGACACAAGGTTACAAAGACAGTTTGTGTGGAGACACAAACTCAAAATCGGCCCCCGAATTGGTCCATCCAGGTTTCTATATTTTCAGAAAGAACATTAGAATAAAATTCTATAAAAGACAAATGACATAGAAGAGTGGAGAAAAAAGGTTGACGGATCTTGTGTGGTGCCCAAGCTGTCCACAGACCAAAGGATAGGTGAAAGTGAATGTGAAATAAGATGTGAACCCTGTCTAACTAATGTCTTATTACTGAAGAAAAAAACATTTCCGTAAAAAAAAATTCTTTAGTTCAGTGTCCTATAGCTGTAGTGCAACACTGCAGTTCACTCGATAATATGAAAAACTACTTATTAATTGTTGTTTTAAATTATGTCTAACTTATAATGTACACTAAATAGATTTTTTCTCTTAAAAAAGAAGTACACTTTTTTGTGTAAATGTAGTAGTTAGTATAACAGTACTGCACAGTTTCAATATCACCGCCTGGTATGGCAATCTGAGCATTAAAAATAAAAATAAACTTAATAGAATCCTAAATGCTGCTGGCAAAATCATTGGCAAAAAACAAACCCCATTTGGGCAGTTGTTTGAGACAAACATCTATAAAAAAGCTAACAAGATCCTCGAAATAAAGCATCACCCTTTGTGTCAGGATTTTGTGATTTTACCATCACAAAAGAGATACAAGACACCGATAGCAAAGACAAACAGACACAAACACTCTTTTGTTCCCCTGGCAATCAAATCATTAAATAAGAACAATCTCATGTAAATTATGAGTGAGTCAGGTGTGAATGTACACTTTGGTTTCTTATTGTTATAATGTTTTCTGTTTGATGTAATGCACAAATTGTAAGACAAATTTCCTTACGGATAATAAAGATTATTATTATTACTTACTTAGCTTAGCAATACAAATGTAAAAAAAAATAATTTTTTGACAAAAAATATAACTGTTTGCATAAATGTGTTAAAAATCTGAGTACATGTCATGTACCCTACTAAGGAGCCTCCGTTTTTGTTACTATCAATAGTGAATAGTTGTAATAGATGGCCTTCTCTAAAAAGTTACAGGGCTACTTGCCCTCTATATATACGTTAAATGTTGGTCATTCTCGCAATCATAACACAGATGAGTCATTCACAACAGAGGTCAATTGAAGTGACCTCAGAAATAAAGTCACTATTAACAAATATAATAAAAATTAGTAAGAGGGTATTGACCATTGCCCTTTCATCCATTTGTTTAGTCAGCTTTTCTTTTGTATCATAAAAAAGCAGTTCAAATTGTTATAGTTGGTATTTTATCCAATGTTCGCAATAGCACAAAAGAGGTCGCTATTAATGAGTGCCTACTTTTCCGGGGTCTAAATGTCCGGGTGTCTACATTTCCGGATGTCTAACATTTACAGACATCGTCCTGGTATATGCCTGCTCCATGTAAATCACTCCTGGCATGTGATCAGGACTGGCGTTGTTTGTGTATGTGTGTGTATGTGTGTGTTATGTGTAGAGTCGGAACAGTTCAACACAGAAAGAAAGTCTGCTACTGTTCGTGTAAAATGAAATTGTTAGTACGGGACTATTGAGGAATGCCTCGATAGAGAGTACAGTACGAGATTATTATAAAGTGGATGGCTGCCTGGTCGTGCGGCATGCGCGCTGAACTTACCTTCGGACATGTCCATGGTCCCGGGTTCATACTCTCCCCGCTGCCCCCCCCCCGTGTCATGCGGGTGTTTGAACTAGGAAGTAAATTATCTTCAACTCTAAAGGAACATCCGAAACATGTAAAACATTTTTTTTCAAAGTCAAGTAGATTTATACATTCGTTGAACCAGAATGTTTTCTCAGGTAGGGGAATGGGGCTGGGTAAAAAAACAACAACTTTGTTTTTTAAATCTAACATTCATGAGTTATTAAGAGTAAATTATCGCTCTTTTTGCTTATTGTGGGTAGTATTGTCTTTTTTTTTTTATGAGCACACCCTTTACCAAAATAATGTTGATTTTTTTTTCACTTTATTAGAAAGTACAAGTGGCCATCGTTGCCTTACTAATGTCGCTAGCAGTAACAGTAATTCATAAAGTTCCAAGTATTAGCAAGTCCTAGTCTTCCGAACTGGGTTCGAATCCTGGTGAAGATTGGGGTTTTAATTTCGGGATCTATGGGCGCTTCTGAGTCCACCCAGTTTTAATGGGTACCTGACATTAGTTAAGGAAAAGTAAAGGTGGTTGTTCGTTGTGCTGGCCACATGACACCCTCGTTATTTGTAGACCACAGAAAAGGATGACCTCTACATCATCCGCATTAAAGATCGTAAGTTCTGAAAGGGGAGCTAAGTAAAGTAGAGTGACATTAGCTTCTTTGGTAAACACGTTTTATATACGGTATTCGTAAACTTCATATTACATATTGTATTGACTTCGAGTGTATGATGTCTTTATGTGTGACGTATTTCAATGTATTCAGTATAGTAAGTGTGTAGAATAGTCTCATTATCATCAGCTGTCCCCTGATTGCCATAGAAGTGCTGTGTAGGAGATTATCCAAATCAAGAAGGTTCAGTATAATCCGAAAAATAGCCAAAAGGTAATTCCAATAAATGGAAACAAATTTAAACGGCCTTGCACGTATACTTCAGTTTTGAACGTACGAAAACCTGCATTAAATGGTAATATACATATAAAAAATGTTATTATTAGAGTTAGCTCTTTCTCTCCTTATCGACGATACCATAGTTGATTTGACCTTAATAAATTAAATTAATGTTTACTTTTTTAAACATGCCTTTGTGTTATAAAAAGAGCATGCATTTCCCTTTAATTCTAAACCAGATACAACATTTTAAGACCAAAAGAAAACAACAAAGCTATTGAAGCCCAATTATAAAAGGGTAGTGAAATAGTAATGAGCGAAATGAAGAATTCCTTTGAAACGTAGAAAAATAATTACGAGAGAAAGAGTTAATGAAAGACTAAAATACTGTTGACGAGTTTTAGCTCAGGATGGACTTCATTTTCTTCGTTAGTTTAAGAACTGTAATTAATCTTTTCAACCAGACTTATAGATTTGTGTTGTCTGGATGTACAATGTTTTGCATCAGGTCACATTACTTTTATCTTTTCTCCCACAAAGAATACCCTACGGCAGGGGTGGGCCAATTACGACCCGCCACATGCGGCCCACCGAAGTGTTTTATGTGGCCCGCGAACACCTACAGAAATCAGGTGTGCTCACTTTTATAAAATGCAAATATATTGAAACTTCTGACTCTTATTACTTATGATAAAGAGGCTAAAGAAATAAGTCATTTTAAAAATGTTTAAAGTAAACGAAGATTATTCTTATTTCAAAACATTCAGTCAAAGACACAAACACAACAGGTATTTATTCAATATTATGAAGAATTGTGTTGAAAGTGTTAATTTGGAACAAAACGGCAAGTGTTGCAACTGATGGAGTCCGCGCTTTGATTGAGAACAATCAAATTAAAGAACAATATTCCAATCATAAACTCTAAACTGCATTGAATATTTTAAAAATATTTTTGACCCAATTATCTCAGTGATCAAACTTATGAGAGCTAGAGGTCTTAACCACAGGCAGCTCAGGGACGATCTTAAGATTTGGAAACAAAACATTCCGATGTTTGGTACCACAGTAGTATCCGCTGGTTTAGCTTGTTAAGGTATTGAGAAGAATTTAAAATCTCAAGGAAGAAATGTGTATGTTCCTTGAAGGATATTGACTGTTACATTGTTACTAGTATTTCTAGTGAAGGGTAAAAGCCAGACTTCTAGTTTTACAGCGCAAAGAATTGCAATGGGTTTTTTGCACATGAAATGTATGTGCATGTTAATTTTGTTTAAACAAAGCTTTCCCATTTCTCCTGGCAAACAAGTGAAAACAGGTTTTGTCATTTTCATATGCTGAAAGGTGAAACTAATTCTAGTGAAATGGTTAAAATGTACAAGACTTGTATGGAATCCGTGACATTGGAATCTGAAAGCATATTTAAAGACCTCGAGAACTTGAAACCAGTTTTCAATACCCTCAGCTCACCATTTAGTGCAGAAGCTGATACAGCTCCAGAAGAAAAGTATGACCAGTAAACGAAGTTAGGGTCAGTCAGTTCTTCGGCTTGAGCTTAATGGGTGCTAGAACTTGTATCTCCACATTTAGAAAAAAACTTTGCTGCTAAACCTTCACATTATTTAGGTCCACAGACATCTGTGAACAAGCATTTTGTTTCTTATTTGAAAGTTAACAAGTGTAATCACAGGTCGATGCTGACTGGCTGTAATTAGTATTTGACAGCAGTCACAATGATAAAAACTAGTAATCTAGTTCCACAGTACATTATGCACTAATGTAAACAGTTAAATACTTCACATTAAGAAACACTGTACATCTGTGGTAAAAGGTTGTGAGGTAAAAGGATAATAATATAATTTTATTAAAAATTCGTAAAATGAGTTTCAGATATTGCTAACTCTTGTTGCAATTCGTCTAGTAATAGTGTAAAAAAATGAAATGTATAATCAGTAAAAATCTTAATTAAAAGACATTATACACGAATAGTTGGCGTATTTTTCTATAGCTTACTTTGTGTGAATTCAATATGAAATTTCAATGTTCTGGTACTATTGTCACAATATACCACTGGAGACTAATTTATCCATTGAACGTACTTGTTTTGGACAACCCCCCACATTTAAATTATTTTTGTTTGTTTGAAGATATCTTAATACTATCGTTCTTACTTGCATACAAATATTTGATAACCCCAGGGCATTGACACATCTATATATATATAATTCTCTTCATGTCTCAACAGTCTGGACACCAAGAAGTAAAAGAAAGATCACTCTTTTATTTCTACAAGTCGGACTAGAGTTATCTCACGTAACTTTAGCGACGAAAAAAAAAGAGAGGGGGGAGAACAAGTAAAATTCACCCGTCACTAAATAGCAGTGCCGGACTTAACCATTGTGGGACCCTATGCGAAATGGGTAGGGATAAGGATAATAAATGAAAATTCAGTGTTATTATTAGACAATAAATTCGTATTTGCATTTTATTCATTCTTTACTACGTACAAAATTTCCTCTTCCCCGCAGCGGGGGCACCGTGAATCAAAATTTGGCCATAGCCGCGAGAAATATGAGCCAACAGGACAGTGGCCTGTCCTGCACTGTGCTATAATAGCTTGCTCAGGCCTGGACAGCCTCCACCACGGGGAAGTGCGGTCAGGGCGCCTCATGCGCTCCCAGACTCCACGGGCTTTTTGGGACTTGTCTTAGCACTCAAACCACTTTTCCATTTCTGTTTTTTGTATTATAG
Source organism: Biomphalaria glabrata (assembly GCF_947242115.1). Taxonomy (NCBI): domain Eukaryota; kingdom Metazoa; phylum Mollusca; class Gastropoda; family Planorbidae; genus Biomphalaria; species Biomphalaria glabrata. The sequence goes on along the minus strand of NC_074718.1, from coordinate 37,902,203 downwards.
CCAGGGCTTGATGAAAGCTTACAGCCTCATCAGTGGGTAGAATTTGCCCTCCCTGGTGGGCCAAAGAATCTGCAATTGTGTTGCCAGTCACACCTATGTGACTCGGTACCCACTGCATAATTACTGGGGTGCCATAGCGTTGTTTAATGTTATGTGAAGCCATGATGACAGTGTTGATATTGGGGGGCCATGGTCCGGGGCTTTGCAAAGCCTGTAGTACAGATTTTGAGTTAGTGACCACAACAATCTGTGTTGCCCTCAAATGTCCCTCGCCGAGTTGAGAGTCAATGACTTTTAAGGCTTCACAGACTGCCATGAACTCCGCATCAAAACTGCAAACGCTACCACATGGTCCAAAGATTTTGACTGTGTAAGAGCCAAGAAAGTCGATGTAGGCTCCATAGCCTGCTCTTCCGGAATCTATTGATGCCGACCCATCAGTGTATGCAAAAATAGCACTGGGCTTGAAGGTATTAATGGTCTCCAGAGCTAGGATTTAAAGGTCGTTAGATGAACGGCTTTGCTTAGTGGCATTAGGGTCTACTAATTTCAAGCGTATGTCTGGGGTCGTTGGGCGACACCAAGGGGGAAGGGGATGAAAGCGTTGAATGTTTTGTCGGTTGGTGGAGAGGCCAGCTTCATCAGATAGTCTAGTGGCATGATGCATACAAGACTGCATCTGGATACGTCTTCTGCATCTCCAACCATCCACTAGTTTTCTAGCTGGGAGGTATTCATCCAGCCTTTTATACCGCTCATAGCAGGTCAGCACTGATCTTTCCCTCCTAAGGTTTAGTGGACCTATATTAGGCATTATTTCAGCCGCATTTACTGGACTTGTCCTAAAGGTTCCACAGACTAATCTTAGTGCTTGGGACTGTATTTTATCAAGTTGTTCAAGAGCAGTCCTAGAGCCATAAATTTGCACAGGTAGGCTGTAGTCTATCTGTGATCGGACTGCTCCTAAATACAGGGATTGGAGCATGTCTGCTCGGGCTCCCCACTTCGTGGATGCCAGCTTCCGCACAATGCAAAGTTTCCCTGAGGCCTTTCTTACAACATCCTGGACTTAGAATTAGCGCGGGTCTAATGAAAGTTCGGGGTCCACTGAGGTCGCATAGGTTGCAGTGGCCTAAGGCCAGCCCTGCAAAATAGCGGCGTATGCTACGCCGTGGGTCGTCTTGTTTAAGTTATTTATAAACATTAATGATGAAGAGTGAATAAGAAAAACTAGCACATCTGGACCATGATATTGTCCCACATTGCTAACAACTAATTAGCAATACTACATCTACAACATATATACGTTATAAAAACAATCTATAAAACAGAGACAATCTACTGCTCTTTGTCCTACAACCATTACTAAACGTCAACTGCCTAAGAATTGTATTCCATTCACAGCCCTCTCACAAACCATAACAAAGACAAAATCAAGATTAAACTGAAAAACCCGAATTACTTTCCTTCTTCTCCAGAGATATCGGAAGATACAATCTGACAATATTCAGTCCTGATAACGACCTGTGATCAATTGGTCTATCTTCTTATCTTATATAATACAGACGTTACTTTAAAAAAAGATGATTACGTCAATATGTTTTATCACGCTCACATCTGCAATATTTTAAGTTTCAATATCACTGCCTGGTATGGCAATCTGAGCATTAAAAATAGGAATAAACTTTATAGAATCCTAAATGCTGCTGGCAAAATCATTGGCAAAAAACAAACCCCATTTGGGCAGTTGTTTGAGACAAACATCTATAAAAAAAAGCTAACAAGATCCTCGAAATAAAGAATCACCCTTTGTGTCAGGATTTTGTGATTTTACCATCACAAAAGAGATACAAGGCACCGATAGCAAAGACAAACAGACACAAACACTCTTTTGTTCCCCTGGCAATCAAATCATTAAATAACAACACTCTGGTATAAACTTTGTCACATGTAAATTATGAGTGAGTCTGGTGTGAATGTACACTTTGGTTTCTTATAGTTATAATGTTTTTTGTTTGGTGTAATGCACACATTGTAAGACAAATTTCCTTACGAATAATAAAGATTATTATTATTATCATTATTATTATCTGCCCATGGTCTGCCACGTCGCAGTTCAGTATTCAGGCATTCTATAACGATTGGTTTTGGTTGAGCGCATTCCGGTACATTAAAATAATTATCTGATTCTTGAAAATCTTTATCATTATAGCCTTAATATGTTTTTAAAATAAACACTTTGTCTCCTATTTTTTTTTATGGATATTGCAGTTTCCTAAGATTAAACCATTTGTTCTCTTTTAGTCCCTTTCACCTCCCAATTTCTCTTTCTATCAAGTTGATAGTGACCTAAACTTCCTTAGGAAATATCCCTTTACCAATGTCATTAACGGTCATCGTTATTGTCCAATCGGATCACTCGAGTCAAAAAACAAAGCTTTACTGCTGCAAGAGTGAACGACTGTATAGAAAATGCAACAAACATGCATATATGTGACCCTGCCAGACCTAGTAAAACAAAGGACGTTATGGCCAGCTTTAGTTTGTTTTGTAGCTGATGAAGGCCTAATGGCCCCAACGTTCTGTGTTTTACTTGGTCAAGCAGGCTCACATCTATAAAATACCCACTGAAGAGGATTAATCCTGTAACAAACAGACTATGGTTATAGCTGTCTTAAAGCTTTATAAGCCAGATCTATTCCAGAGACCAAATGTTTGATTTGTGTTGAATAGGCTCGAGAGGATCCAAAACTACTTCTTAGTGCTGTGGAATTTGGACTATGTTAATTCGTTACATTCTTACTTAGACAACTTTATTGTAACTTTTCTAAATCTACTTCTTATACGTTCCAATAAGAGTTGCACCACAATGGCAACATTTAGACATCACTCAAGAAATTCCAGTTGTCGTTGTTTTCTGTGTATTCTGAAAACTGATGATAAGATGTAAGTGTTTTATTATCCAGACTTAATTTCTTACATTTTTTACTGTTATGGTACTTGAAACTGAAATGTGTACTTACATGAAGCGGAGGTAAACTTCTTTTTTAAAAATACTTTCTGGATATGTTTAATATTTTATATAAATCTCTATTATTTATTTTTACAATTATGTAATGTTTAAAATATTATTAAAGCTAACTTTATAATCAATTAAAATTCAAGTGACTTTATAGTCCAAGCATATCATTATTATTACAAAATAATTGCCTCCAATTTGTCAAATTTTATGGATATAGTAGTTTTCTAGTATCAAACAAGTCTTCATTTTTTAGCCCACTACTCCCTTTACCATTTTTATTAAAATCAAAGTTACTAAGATACCTTAGAAAATATCCTGAGCCATCCCAACAAAGGTCAGCTTTATTGTTAAAGCGTATCACTCGCATCTTCCGTGATAGTCTACCAATAGGCACGCTGAAGAAGAGTTAGCCTGCAACACACAGTACATGGTTCTAGTTGTGTCAAAGCTTTATAAATCAGAAATACCAAAGAGAACACATTTTGATTTTTTTCTTATCGCCTCTAGAGGATCCAAAAACACTTGTTAGTGCTGTTGAATTTGGACTCTGTAAATTCATTTCATTGTTGCTTGGACAACTTTATTGTGAATTTTCTAATTCTACTTCTTAAAATTTTCGATCAAGTTTGGGCGTTTTGGCAGAAACTGGACCTCACACAGGAAAGTCAAGTTGTCGTTGTTTTGTGTGTTCTCTGAACATTGGACATCAGAGGTAAGGGTTTTATTATCCATACTCCATACTTTGTTGTTGTTTTTTGTTGTTGTTGTTTTTTCATTTAGTGATTTTTTACTTGAAACTTAAATGTGTATTTGACTGAAACAGGAGGTAAATATTTATTTAAAATCACTTTCTGTATATGTTGAATGTTTTGTTATAAAAAAATATATACATAGTTTTTTTTTTTTAAATCCTATTGAAATCTATAGTCCTGTTGAGTTGACGTTGTTTTTGTAATGATCAATTTCATTTCACACTAAAGAATTACTCCAGTTACAATTTATCAGAGGAAGAATATTTTTTTTTTGGTTAACTTATAAGCATTTTTAAAAATTTTGAAATAATTTTTTACTAATTTACTAATAGACGCTACTAGTTTTGTGTGGTCAGTCTGTCCGTCTGTCAAGTTTAGATCTCGTAAACTAGAAAATATATTGAAAATTCTACAAAGTCTTAGACCTTTCAAAGTTTTCATGCAACTGGTACTTTTTTATGAAAGTGTGAAATTTAATTTTTAAATCAACTATGCAAGCTGTTTTTTTTTTTTAATAAAAATACAACATTTTACAACTGTTCACTATTAATATTTAAAAAAAATCATGGGAGACTATTTAGTAAGGGAGGTACATTTTTATTATTTAAAAAAAAACACATTTATGCAAACAGTTTCATATTTTTCTCAAATATTTTTTTTTCAAAATTGTATTACTAATTTAAATAATTTCTATCAAACGAACTATCTATATTTACAAAGAAATGTTTTGTTTTTTTGTTTTCATACAAACTGTCTTTGTAACCTTGTTGTATTGACTTACCACTACTTGGACGACTCTCCATCTCTCGCCGTTCTCTCTTAGGAAAATAGAAGTAAAAATATGTTCTTTTGGTCAGTTTTTGCTTTTTAGTCGTTTTATTATTTTAGATTACATTTTTACCAACCGACTTGAAACGGTATCGTTTTTTTTCGCTTTTTTTTTTTAATATATATATGAAGTTTACCCTTCCCACACAGTATCACTTACAGATATGTTTGTTAAGAAATAAGCAATAACTTAGAAAAAATAACTTCATGAATCATATTAAACATATTTTATATGAAAGTATAAAAGAAATCGAATTTTTTCGTCCTCATTTCTCTTTGACAGTAATTATAAATACAATAATACATTACTTGTTTGATGATATTGTTTTGATAAAGTATGGCTGATAAGGCATGTTTAATGCCATGGGTATTTGGACTTTGGAGTTTTCTAGCTATAGTTTGGAAGCTCCTCCAATTTATCAGCTCGAGTTAAATCTGGTATTTCAACATTTGTGTATGCAAAGACCCTCTGTTCGGTGTCCGAATCGCCACTGTCGCTAAGCTACGCCAGAGGCGACATGATGAAGACATGATGAAGACATGATGAAGACATGATGAAGACATGATGAAGACATGATGAAGACATGATGAAGACATG